>NC_143264.1:56481486-56783409 GCF_984573655.1 Nuphar pumila | reverse complement strand
AGTAGCCTTCTAGAGGCCCCTCTACATCAGCCCTATCTTAACTAACCCACCATTTTGATATGTCCAAAATGCCCTCTATTTGGGCTATAAATAGACCCCCTAGGGGGGGGATTTCCATCACTTGAAGCTCTTGGATTGGCGCCATCTGTGGGAGAAGAAGAAGACTTCCTCTTCCTCCTCTTCAGCCAAAGTAAGCCTCCTCTCTTCCCAAATTTCAAAATTTTCTTTTCTTCTTCTATTTCTTTACCTTTTGCAATTTTTTATTTTTTTATCTCTCTCTCTTTCTTACATTTCCATTTTAATTTTAATGCAATTTGATTTATAACATTGTAGATCTAAAACATATGCATTTGAGATTTTAATTTGATCCATGCATTTTGATCATTGATCTATGCATTTTCGTTCTAGCTATTTAGATTGTAGAGATTCGATCTTTTATAGATCAAATCTCACTTTCAATTGGCTAAATCAATTTTAATTTATGCTTCAACACTTTATTTTTGTTTTTTAGATGTTTTAATTCTAATTTTGCATCATTTTTATCATCATCCATGATATGAAATGGTAGATTTCATTCTTTATCATTTGATCCATGCAAAAATTAGATGCTATTTCATTCAATTATGTTTAGATTACATTTTCAATTTTGGTTCGATTTTAGATCCATTAATTTGACGAGAATTCATTGCCATTTTAATCTAATTTTTTTATTGAAACTTTATGCATGTATCTTCGGGATTTCTACCAAAATTCACTTCATGCAGAAGTCTTTTGACTCACTTTAAAAATCAGGATTCAGAACCTGTCATTCTGCACTATCAAGATTTTAGCAGAATCAAAACCGACTTGCTGGAGTGATTTCTTCCTAACCAAAAGTGATCTCTCCAATTCGTAAAAGGTGGTGACTCTAGAATTGAATCTAGTTTGTTCATGCCAATTTTTAAAAATTTCTACATCATTTCATACCTAATTTGGATCAGAAACCACAACCTTGTCACTCTGTGTTATTTTAATTGCTCACATTTTAGTTCATTTTCTAGATCTGTAAAAAGAGTTTTCTTCATTTACATGTTTAGTTCATCCTTACCAATTGTCAGTAATTTCTATGGTCTATTTCTATTTTTTTTGCATTTAAAACTAAACCCTGTATGTCTGCCACGTCAGGCATTGCCCAGGTTCAGGATCAACTTATTATAGTCATATCTTCCCAATGCGAGATCATTTTCTAGATCTATAAACAAACATTTTTTACTTGGAATGTCTAGTTTATGCATGACAATTTTCATAAATTTTCATTGCCATTTCATATTTCATTCTGATCGAAAATCAAAACCCTATCATTTTGCATTGTCAGGTCTTGCTCAAACTTTGAGTCAACTTGTTTAGATTAGCTCTCTCTAATGAGAGAAATCATTTTCAATATATGTAAAAAGGGTTTTCTTTCATTATGTGTCTAGTTTATACCTATCATTTTTTATAAATTTTCATATTCATTTGCTATTTCAATTCTATTAAAATCAGGACTACTTACAAAACTTCATGTTCTGTAACAGGTTCATTCCCTGAAATAGATCCGTGATTTTGCGAAGTCACCATTTCCACACCGAAATTGATCTTCCATTTCTATAAATTGAAATAGTTTCCTGATTGTGTTAAGCAACTTCTCCTACAAATTTGGGAGAAATTAAGTCGATTTAGCCTCTGAAACACCCAAATTTTAAAAGCCTGTATGTTAAATTCAATCTCCTCCTAAATTTAATTCTCCAATGTTTCATTCACATCTCAAGATTCAGAAATGATTTTGAAGTTCTGTAAAAAGGAGATATTTCTGTGATGTGTTCTGAATCCATAGGTTTATTTTAAGCTTTATTTAAGTTGTTTTAGACCATCATTCACCCAAAATGCTTTGATAGGTTTTCTTGTAAATCTTGATTCTGTAAATTCCTGTTTTAATTTGATAAAAAACCCTAATTTAAATTTTTATTCAAAGTTTTCTTGAATTTTTTAATTCTAGATTGTTTCTAGGATTGTTAGGGGGATCCATATCAATTTTCATAAATTTCTATGGTCATTTGACTTTTCATTCATTGCATTCTTCAAAATTGATTTTATATAAATGCATATTTTTTGTTAAAATGATGTTAAATGATGTATTTTAGCATTTTAAAGTTCAATTTTTTAGTATAATTCACATATTTTATAAATTAAAAATGTTGTCCATCAACTTAAAATGCCTTATCTTTATTTTAATAAGTTCTGGAGTTTATTTGCTTCTTATTTAATGATTTTCAATGTCTCTTTTATAAAATCTTTAATTTCAAATTTATATTCATTTGAAATTCAAATTTCAAAGTGAAGTTTGATGTTTCAAGACTCAATTTTGAAAACTTTAACTCCAAAATACCTTTTCAAATGCTTTTGTAAAGTCATGCATCGTTTGCATTTATTTTGTTTATTTTTTTTTTATTTTTGAGCATAAAAGGCTAATTTTGGCTATTTTTCTTCAATTTTCTCATTATTGAAGGAAAATCCATAAAAGCCTACATTTATTTCTAACACGTTTGCTAATTTTTCAGAAATTTTTCTTATTTTTCTATTTTATCAATTATTGTATTAATTCAAAGGGTTGTAATTGATTAATTAATGAGAATTTTACTTTAGGCTTAGTATAGGAATGAATGAGCATATAGTTTAATTTCGATTTTTCATGATTAATTTGTTCCATTTTTATTTCTATTTCAATTACACCATGGTAAAATACGAATGACACGTACACCACTTTAATAGAGGATAATAAAAATAAGTAAAATTCATATTTGTGGCCATAGTCAAAATACAAATAATATTTAGAATTACTAATCTTTATTAAAGAAAATTCAACCTACACTCTTATGTCATTTTAAAAAATCATCAATTTTCAAAATCAATTTCTTTTTTCTACCTTTATTAGAATTCAAATAAAAGTTAATTTAAAGTATATTTGTGGCCATAGTCATAGATATATTGAAAATTTAACTTTGTTTTAATTCTATAAAGGCACAAAAGCTCTCTTTCAAAATAAAATTTTAAATAAAATATTTTTTCAATAAAATTCTTTTAAAACTTTTTTATAAAATAATACAGTCATCACTTAGGATAGAATTGCATCATTTCATTATTTTCTATTTTCAAAATATTATCAATTTTAAAGTATTTTTCATGTGTTTTTAGAAATCTATTTCAATCCATTTTCAAAAGTAATTTTCAAAGTAAACTTAAAGTTATTTTCGGAAATCAATTTCAAATTCAAAGTGTTTTCGAAATCATTGTCAAATTCAAAATCATTTGCAAATTCATAGTGTTTTCAAAATTATTTTCAAATTCAAATCACTTTCAAAATATTTTCCAAGTTATTTCAATGTAATTTCAAGTTATTTTCAAAGTTAATTCTGATTCAATTTTGAAACATTTTCAATAATTATTTCATTCAATTTTCATACAATTTTTAAATGCATTTCCAGTTATTTTCAATCCTTTTTCCAAGTTACTTTCAGTTCGTTTTTTAAATATTTTCAAAGCAATTTCAGAGTGATTTTTGAATTCATTTTTAAAGTGATTTCTCAAAATAATAAATTTTTTTTAGTCAATTTCAAAGTATTTTCATGAGGATTTTCTAAATATATTTTCTAAAATTTCGAAATTCACTTGGAACTCAATTTTAATTTTCTAAGTACTTTTAAAACAAAATGATTCCCAAAGCATGCATCATGTTTTCAAATCTATATTTTTTGAAAATTCATAGCACAAGCATGTTTATATGTACATTTAGGATTTATGATAATTTCTTAGGCAGATTTGGGCAAAGCAAAGGCATAAATTCGATTCTTGGTTCAATTACCTCTGGTAAAGGCGCCAAAAACAGTTGGACCTCGTACCGACGAGCGAGTCCATTTTCCCTAATTTTCAAAAAATAGAGGCATGTTTTATTTTAAAACCATTGTTCAAAAAGACTTTATAAAAAAAATGCTGAAATGCAAAAGATATGATTTTTTTGCATGAATATAAAAGTTTGGCGACCGTGATGGGACTCATCTTCAACTAATCGAATTTATGCCTTTACCTTGTTCAAATTTGTCTAAGTTATTATTCTGTAAATGTCAGCTTTATTTCTTGCAAAAACGTATGAGCCTAAAAATAAACCCAGTTGACATTTGATGCATATAGACTTAGGCATGGTTTGGTAGGACTAATTGAGGAGATTTATTCATGCTCACTTAGAATTTGGTCTAATACAACCCTCCTCAATTTAGGGATTGAATGCGAACCTTGTGTGCAAGTGTATGCTTCTTATGATTTTCAAAATTCTATCACTTTAGGCCTTTGCATTAGAGCCTTCTGATTTTTCTTGCATGCTTGAATCATATTTTTGAAACATCTCCTACCTATATTGTCTTGGTCATCACGTTGCTGGGATTTCTCATTGAACCATAGTTCAGGATAAAGCCTCACAACTGGGCCACTTATTTGGGCTAAAAAAACCCTGCCACGTACTAAGGGCCATAGTCCAAAGTATATTGGAAAACACTCAAGGATGTTGGAAAACCATTACCTTAGAACCAGAGATATTTTTTATACCTTGTACTTCGAGCTTCGGCTTGAGTATATCAACATATCTTGATTGGATTCAGATGATCTAAACCTTAGAGTTAGGATTAGGGTCCTACAAGCTCTTTAAAAACTTTGCATGTTAGGGTCAACTTTTTTAGGGAGTGCGATTTTCACATCTTTGTTTGTATAATATTGTTGTGATTTTGTAATTCTTGTTTATTTTCTATAATTTTCCATATTTTAGAATAATTTTTCTCAAACCCTAGATATTTCTTTTAAAATTTCTCTTTTATTTTTCAAAATCCAGGTGTATATTTTCTCTTTCTTTATTTCTTACTATCAATTTTCTAAAAAACCCTGGAAATCTTTTCTAAAAACTCCTTTTTCCAAAAATTCTAGGTATATACCTTTTTCTTCCTTTCTAGATCTCGATTTTCTTTAAATTCTACCTTCTATTTTCTCCAAAGCCCTGCATTTTATCATCATTCTAATCATTTCCATTTTTCTTCCTCAGTATTATTCAATGACGTTCAGTTCATTTGACACCATCTTTCCTAAAGACCATATCTCACATGAGATAAGGCAAGAGTTTCCAGATCATCAAGTCTTTCATACCAGTCCTTTATTTCTCTGTTGGTACTATTCTTGGTTCACCAACTTCTCACGTATATTCTCGGACCACCTCGATAACTGCGGATTGGAGCTGGCATAAACAATAGGTAAGCAGATCATAAATGTAAATCTCATTCAAGCTTTGGCAGAATGATAGAATCCTCGTACCTGCACATTTTGGTTTCCATGGGGAGAGATGACCCTGCATATGAATGGGTTTAATGATATTATGGGATTACCAACACTAGTTGGTCAGTTTGCTGATCCCATCGACCAACAATTTTTAATCAATGTCAAAGGGTTGGATGTTCGAGATGCCTTAGCCAGAATGATTGGACGTAGATCTTGGCTACTTGTCGAGGCACATGACAATAAGTTTGTTGACTTGTTCAAGCTCTATCGTCAGTATAGGGCATACGAGGAGGTTGACACCCTATCGAGAGTAGCCAAAGAAAGAATTTAGCGTGCCATGGTCCTATTCCCAATAGGATTAGCTTTCTTTCAAAATGGCCAAAATTTTGTTGATATTAGAGTTATCCAACTCCTGCGAAGATGGGGAAGTCAACAGACCCGTCGTCTCTCAATTTTTATGGCTGCCTTAGCTTTTCTTTACTGTGGTTTGACTCGTTTTTCCCTTGGAGAAACTATTTTGGTAGAAGGATGCATCTATGCTCTATAGTCATTGTTTCTTCGATGTATACCATCAAAAGCTAGCTCATTCATATTTAATGGCAAAACACTACAGTCTACTCTCTAATATCGAGCTTTGATTGAGAGTCTACATCAAGAGAAAATCATTTGGGACTATTTCAACCGGCAGGAAATACTTCCTCACTACACTTATGCGCGTGGCAAGCACTACATATTGCTTGAACCCTTCTTTTGTGTCGATTACCAGCCAAAAAGATGTATCAGGCAATTTTCGCAGTGGCAGACATATGTCAACACTCATTTTCCAACAAGTATTATGCCAAAATTCGATTTGCAGTCAGCTCAATGGTCTGAAGCATACCATGCAGCCAAATGCAGTTGGGATTCTTTTATCGCTCTTTCTATATTTCCTGAACCCAATGTATCTTCTGATTATCTGAAATGGTGGAAGATTGTCTGCCCACTTTCTCTTTGTTTATGATCTTTCATCAATAAAATTTACTTTCTTCATGATATTCCTTTTACATCTTCATCATGGTTGACAACCCCGCCTGGGTATTAAGGCTCATTTTAGTTGTTTACTTCTTAGTAACAACGCGATGATCACACTGTGGCGACCTCATCCCTGGTAATGGGATATCCTTTCCAAATATCAATTTAAACTTTATCTTTTTTTACTTCCTTATTCTTCTTTACTATTTTTATCATGGTTGGCGACCTCGCCTAGGTAATAAGGCACATTTCAGTTATTTGCTTTCATTATGAAAGTAATGACGAAATGATCACAATTTTTATGATGACCCAATCCATGGTAATGAGATATTCTTCTTAAATTATCAACCTAACTTCTAACTCTTCCTTGATTCATTGCCTTCATTATAATTTTTCTTCATTGGTTTAACCCTTCTTTATTCTGCAGAAAATCTTGGCATTATCGAATGGTCCAGACAATGTCAGGAAAAAGAACAATTCCACCTCTGTACAGTCTAAGCAGTGTCAAAGAGATGAGTTCCCCAACATCAGCGAAAGGGCAGAATCAGCCAGATAATGATGACATCAATCCAACGATGTACAAACTGTTCCAAAAATTGATGACTAAGATGCTAGCTGAGCATGCTAAAGAAAAAACTGAGAAGGCCACTACTAAAAAGAAAAACAAAGGCAAGACCATTAGGAAGCATATCAAAATTGCCAAAAGGAAAATTCAAAGTGATGACACCTTGAAAGAATCATACTCTACAGAAGAAATTTTGGATGATGAGCAAGAAATATCTTTTCCAACTTATCACATACCCAAAAAGCATGTCCCAGAACGAAAGTTTATGAGGAAACCAAAGCACCAGTTGATTGAGGACCCTGTTAAAAAACAATTAAAGGAAATGACCATAATGGTCAAAGATTTGCAAGCTCGGGACAATGGTAAGAAGATCTACACAAGTGAAGATTTCTATGATGGGCTGAAAGGGGATGATAACCTGAGAGATCTCCCCCAAAAAATTATCAAGTTTGATGGATCAGGCGATCCTAATGCTCACTTGGCAATATTCTTTGCTGAATGTATCAGATTTAGAAAGGATAACTGAGCTCTATTTTGATGCTTCCCTTGCAGTCTGGAGGGAACAACGACAAAATAGTATGCAGAGCACGTCAATCCAATCGAACTACAAGAGTTCGACAAGGTTGTCAACATGTACATCGAGAGATTCCTATTCAACACAGAAGCTTTGCCAACATTGAATCATCTTTGTAATCTTAAACAAAAGGAAAGTGAGAAAGCTCGAGACTTCATTCGTAGGTGGAGATCTACCTGCAACAAAATGAGAAACCCGATCTCAGAAGAGCATGCGCTCCAAATCATACTGAACAACTTTGCTCAATCGCTGAGGAGTCATATTTCTACATCCCCTTCTAGATCTTTTATCAAGTTAACAGAGCAAGCTGAATGGCTCAAGATGGGGATGGAGAACAGGGTCTATGAAGGCATTACCATTGCAAAAAGCAGTCAAGATGCCAAGAAGAAAACTCACTTCACTTTTTCTGCCAATTCCTCCAACAACAACAAAGGCAACATGAATAATCATAGCAATAATTCAGAGGGGTTCAAGTGCCAAAAGGGGAAGTTCTTAAAAAACAATGGTAAGCCTCTCCAATCCAGTCCTCAGCAAAAAGAGAAAATTTAGAAAAAACCAAAGCATAAAGACTGGAGTAATAATCAGGAGTTCACACCTCTGGACCAACCTTTGGAAAAAGTCATGGATTATATGCTGAGGAAGAGAATGATCAAACTTTCTAGTGTCACTGATCCTTCGTTGGTCATGGAAAGATTCAAGGAACAATTTTGCAAGTTTCATAAGGTAGTGGGACATGACACTAAACATTGTTTTGTTCTTAAGAATATCGTCCAGGACTGCATTGACAAGAATCTTCTCGTAGAGGATGAAGAAGAAGAAAAACCAGCCATATTATCAACTCGATTCCCAAATCATACAACAACAGTAATTACAAAACATCTCTTCCAACCACAAGATCACATTCAGCCATGTCCCATGAAGATATCCTTTCCCAGCATCAAGTCTTGGTTCTCCAATCTCAGCTCACCAGAAAAAAGTTGAACATTATCTCGGCCTTGAGCAAGATGAATTCGTCGATTGAGCCTGATAAAGCGTCGGGTAGTGTAACCAAGAGAACCCTAGACTTTCCTCAAAAATTTATTAAGAAGCAAGTCCCTGAAAAGGAAGCATCAGGAGAATGTACGAACTCAATTTAGAAGCCAATTAGTGCCTTGCCTAAGGTGTCCATCCTAGAATTAGCCCGCGCTTATGCAAAGCATCAAGAAACTGAAAGAGATGCAGTCAAGATGAAGGCGAATTAGGCGAGTAGACCCCCGGGGCCAAAGAAGATTCGAAACATCTCCAAGATGACAGAGTTTGTGACGGATCCTTCCAGGGAAAGTCCAAAGAACTGTCGAGATGAAGGCAGATGCAATGAACCTCTCGACAATCCCTAAAAGATATTTAATTTCAGCTATCATCCAAAAATCTCTAAACCCATGAGCCAACATTATCCAAGAAGGATCGAAACATCTCCAAGATGAAGGAACTTGTGACGTACCCTTCCAAAAGAGAGCAAGAGAGGAAAAAGAAAGAGAAAGAAAAAAAAAGTCAGAATACCTCCAAAATGAAGGAGAATGCAACCAAAACTCAAGAGAGCCAAAAGAGTGCAGTAAGATTATCATGAGAGAAGCTCCCAGGTTATCAAACTGCCAAATTTATCAAGAATCCTCTCTAAATTTGTGAAATTCTATTATCAATACTCTTTCATCAACTTCTTTCATAATATCAAATTCTCTTTCTTGTTCATATCAAGGAAATTAATAGCTTCCTTGAAGAAAGTCAATTGCAAACAATTTGGGTTTCCAATCTCGATTCTACGAAGTGAACCTTGCTTGGAGGTAATGCTTTGGGTAGAAAAGAAAGAATATCTTTGCAACAATGTGCAACATTTTCAAAAATTTTGTATCAACAACATAATTCTCAATATTTTGACAATAATTTCTAGCTATTCCGACGTGAAGTGAGAGCTTGATGTCCGTCCTTGATACATCCATACATCAATTTTAAATCCCTCCTAAGGACTTGATTCCTTCCCTTCTTCGAGAGCATGAACTCTCAGATTTGCACACTTCCCTGTGTCCCCACTGTCCCACCATAGACAGTCCCATTTCGGTTCGAGGTCGAACCACCAATCATTTTCTCGCAAAAGGCAATTTCAAAAGCTAATTTTAGTCTCAGCAATGAGATGCCCAAGATCAATCCCTTTTCAAGCTTTAGGGACCCCATTTTCCTTCCTTTTGCAAAACCCCTGTCGGATTTACTGTGCAAAATCCGAAGGTTCCATCATGGTCTCTTCCTTCGAGGATTCCATTTCATTTTCCTCCCCGATCAGGATAAGGGTATAAACCTGAGCTTCAATCAAAGAGGTATTTCATTTTCCGCCCGATCAGGATAAGGGTATAAACCTGAGCCTCACTCAAAGAGGTATTTCATTTTCCGCCCGATCAGGTTAAGGGTACAAACCTGAGTCTCATTTCGATGAGATATTCCATTCCCCAATCAGGATAAGGGTCAAACTTGAGCTTCGTTCCATGCGAGGTATTTTTGTCCCATCCAGGTCAAGGGCATAAACCTGAACTTCGCTCTCATAGAGCAAATCTTTTTTCTTCATTCTTCGTTCCATATCTACCATCTTCCTCGGGCTAATTTCTTCACACCCAGTCAGATCCTTCTAACTGGGGCATTTTTTTATGTATAGCCCAAATTTGGTGTGTTTTTCTTTGCCACTAAGCTCGGCCATGAGCCGGCTTAGTAGCAAAGAGGGGCATCTGTAAACACCCCAAATTTTCACTCACCTCCCCAACATTTCCACCAAGCATCAATATCCAGCCTTTGAAATCGCCGGAGGGCAAAATGGTCATTTTCTGAGCCCGGACCTTGCAAAAGTCCAAATTTCATCTGGAACTCTCAAAATTTCTCTATTTTTAACTCAGATGTTCAAAAATTTATTCCTGACAGGAGACAGACAGCTCCAAGTCTTGGTTCAAGATTGCATTTCATAAGACATGGCATTGCATATCACTGCATGAGCATCTCATATCACTGCACTGCACAGCATGTCATTTCGAGGTCCAGAACTCTTGATTTCAAAATTTTCAATCCAGATTAGAATTTTAACTCTTTTCAAAATTGATTTCAAAACCCTGGGTCTTCAAAGTTATCAATTCTTCCCATTTTGCCCCCAGGGCTCGGAATTTCAAAATATTTCCTCAAGAAATTGATTTCTCAAGAAACTCTAAGAATCTTTCAAAATCGGTTTTCTCAAGTCAAGTTTTCCACAGTTTTCCATGGGAAAAGGTCATTTTCCCAAGATTTTCAAGAGAAGTCTCTCACCTTTCTCAAAGTCAAAATCGATTTCCAAGTATTTCAAGGTTAAGATTCTCAGGTTTTCAACTTCCCAAGTTTCAATTTTCCTTTTCCACAAGGGCTTTCCAATGAATTTCCATCATTTTCCTAAGAAAACTATCAAAGTCCAAGTTTTTTTAAGAAGTGTTTCCCTTTTCAAAGGTTCACCCTTTTCTCAAGAATCACCTCCATTTTCCCAGGATTTTCAACTATTCATGATTTTCCTACATCTTTATGAACTTTCCCGTGATTTCAAAACCCTTTTCTTCTGAGTTTTCTGAGAAATTGACTTTCATCTTTTTTCTGAGAGATTCTTTTCAACTTCAAATATTTTCCAAGCATACATCATGTTTTCCCAAGTTGCATTTTCCAAAATCTCATAGCACATGCCTGAATTCTCTGTGCATTTAGGATAGAACACGATTTTGATGATTTAACTAAGTCAAGCACAATTTTGGTTTTTGGTTAGATTACCCCTGTTAAAGGCGGCAGGAACGGTCGAACCTCGTACCGACAGGTCGAGCTCCATCCCATGGATTTTTCCGCAATTTTCAAAACGGAGGCGAGTATTTCAAAAACAATTTCCAAAATCCGGTCAAGTTTGAAGCGCGAAAGCGTTTCCCTCTCTCTCTTCCGCAAGGAAGGGAAGACGGGAAAAAAATTCGCGACGATAACAGGTTTGGCGACTGAGATGGGACCTGTCCTCGTCTGGTCAAAGTAGTGCTTGACTTAGTTCAATCATCGAAATTATGTTCACAAAATGTCAGCTATTTACTTTTGCTATCATGCGAACCTAGGAGCCTAGATTCTGACCTAGCTGACATTGATTGCATATAGCTTAGGCATGGTTTGGTAGGACCATATTGAGGAGAAATTTTCATGCTCACATAGACTTAGGTCTAAATACAACTCTCCTCAATTTAGGATCTGAATGCAAACAATGTATGCTTTTTCAAAGATTTTTTAAAAGTCTATTTCTCTTGGATTTAGAGCTCTCTATTTCTTGCATGTGATCATTTTTCAAAATCTCCATTACCTATCATTACCCGGTCTTCACGTTGTTTGGCTCTCTTCCAGAACCATAGTTTGGGACAGAGCCTCACAATTGGGCCAACTATTTGGGTTAACACCCCCCTACCACGTACCGCGGGCCACAGTCCGAAGTAAATCGGTAGGCGCTCAAGGATGTTGGAAAACCTTACCTTAGAACCAGAGTTGAAACTCTATGCCATGTACCTCGGATTTCGATTCGGGTATATCGGCGTAACTGGATTGGACAAAGATGATCTGAACCTAGAGTTAGGATTAAGGTCCTACAGTTGTTTTCAAATTGATGCATCTAGAGTCAGCCTTTTAGGGAGTGCTGAATGTGCATAAATGTTTGTGCAGGATGTGATTGTATGTATGATTTTCTCAATTCTTTATGTTTCTCAATATTTTTCAACTCATTAGGTCTTTTTCCAAATATCCTTATTTTCCACAAGGTCTTTTTCTCAAACCCTGGATAATTTTCTCAAATATCCCATTTCTTTCAAAACTCCAGGTGATTTCTTTCATTCTACCATTCTACTGGATCTCGAATTTCCAGCTGCATTTTTATCCTGCCTGCAATTTTTTTTTAAAAATTTCCCACATTTTCCTAAGTCTCATTCTGAGTATTTCTCTGTTTTCAGTTCGATGGCATCCAGTCAAGTCGATCCTATCTTTCCTGAAGGTCACATCTCCTACGAGGTGCGACAAGGTCGTCCTGAACATCGAGCCCTTAGCACCGAAATTTTCATTCCCCGGTGGTACTATTCCTGGCTAAAAAGCTTTTCCCGAATGTTCCCGGACCATTTGAGCGAGTGCGGATTAGAACTGGCGTCAGCAGTCGGAAAGCAGATCATCAATGGCAACCTGATCCATGCAATGGCGGAGCGATGGAATCCTCAGACGTGCACCTTCTGGTTCCCATGGGGAGAGATGACCGTTTTAATGGATGAATTTTCAGAAATCATGGGGTTACCAGAACGAGCCGGTCAACCAGGAGACCCATTAGAGCATCAATTCCTTATCAATGTCAAGGGTTTGGACCCCCGAGACTCCTTAGCTCGTATGACAGGCCGCCGATCTTGGCCTCTGATCCAGTTGGAAGGAAATGAATATGTTGACCTACTTGAGTTGTACCGCCAGTACGGGACCTTCGTCGAAGTCAGCTCGCTATCAAGAACAACCAAAGAAAAGATTCAAAATGCAATGGTTCTATGCACTGTAGGATTATCCCTCTTCCCAGATGGACAAAACTACATGGACATCAGAATAATTCAGCTTATGAGAAGATGGAGAAGTCGGCAAACCAATCTTCTCTCCATAGCCATGGCAGCGCTCGCCTTCCTATATCGAGGTCAGACTCGATTCTCGCTTGGAGAATCCATTTTAGTTGAAGGATGCATCTACGCACTTCAGTCCTGGTTTTTCCAACATGTTCCAGCCTGAGCAAGCTCTTTCAGATACGATGGTCAAGAACTTCTCCCAGTATCGCAGTACCGAACCATGATCAACAACATTCAAGAAGATGACATTGTTTGGGACTATTTTGATCGGCAACTATCTCCTCCCAGATATACCTACGCTTATGGCAAGCGGTTCAAGTTGCTAGGACCATTCTTCTGCACTTACTACCAACCAGAGAGATGTGTTCGGCAGTTCTCCCAGAGGCAGCAGTATGTCGAAGCCCGACTATTATCAGGAGCTATGGCAGAGTTCGACCTCACTTCCGCACAATGGTCCGGGGCATATCATTATGCCCGCTATAAATGGGATTCCTTTGTCTCTCTTAAAATCTTTCCAGGTCCTAGAGTGTCTGCGGACTATCATGAATGGTGGCAAATTGTTTGTCCCCCACCTCTTTGTCAAGATCAATAAAGTCATGTTTCCTCACTTCTATAAAATTGTCTCTCTCTCCATTGTGGTTTGACGACCTCGCCTAGGTAACAAGGCATATTTTCGTTGTTTATTTCTTTTGCAGAAGGAATGACAACACAATTGTCGTGATTCCCGCGACGACTCAGTCCCTAGTAATGGGATATCTTTTTCAAACTGTCTACCATATTTCCAGCAAATATTTCTTCAAAAAAAAAAAAAATCAATTCCTATAAAATCTAATCAGGTATTTGCCCTGCAGAGAGCATCCACAACATTTGATGGTTCAAACAAGATCAGGGAAAAGGACAGCAACACCGCAGTACTCGTCAGCCTCGGAAGAAGAAATGGGTTCCCCCCGATCCGAGAAGAGTCAAGAGCAACAGCAAGAAGATGATGGCATAGACCCTCAAATGTATGCCATGTTTCGAAAAATGATGAACAAAATGATGAATGAACAGCCCGGGACCAGCTCAGAAAGAAATCCATTCAGAGAAAGGTTCCATGGTCGCAGGGGTAAGAAGGCTCCCAAGAAGCAGATCCAGCCAGAAGAGATTTCAGATGAATCAGATTCCACTGAAAATACTGATGAAGAATATGAGGTGCCTCCGGCATTTTAGAAACGTGGCCAAAGTAAAAGCCGCAGATCAAAGAGCAGAGAGGCAGAAGAGCCCTTGCAAGCGCAGTTCAAAGAAATGGCCCGAGTTGTCAAGGATCTGCAAGCCCGCGACAAGGGCAAGAAAGTCTTCACCAGTGAGGACTTCTATGACGGCTTAGAAGGGGATGATGATCTGGAGAATCTTTCCCGAAAATTCATCAAATTCGACGGCTCTGGTAACCCAAAAGCTCATCTCGCCACATTCTTCGCAGAATGCTCTCGGTTCAAAAGGGACAACAAAGCACTATTTCTATGCTTCCCCCGCAGCTTGGAAGGAGTTGCAGCCAAGTGGTATGCTGAGCATATCAACCCCATCGAGCTCAAGGAGTTCGACAAAGTTGTAAATCTGTTTATTGAACGTTTCTTGTTCAACACATAAGCGTTGCCTACATTAAGCCATCTCTGCAATTTGAGGCAAAACGAGAATGAAAAGGCACGGGACTTCATTCACAGATGGAGATCGGCCTGCAACAAAATGAGAGATCCTATCTCGGAAAGGCACGCCCTGTCCATAATCCTCAATAACTTTTCGCAACCGTTAAGAGGATTGATCTCCACAGCACCATCCTGGACCTTCATTGAGCTGACAGAACGAGCCGAATGGCTCGAACTAAGTGTGGAAAATGGAGTCTATGAAGGCTTCACCTTTTCCAAGAACAACTCCCATGGTGAGCAGAAGAAGAAAGCTCACTTCACTTATTCTGCCAACAACAACAGCAAATGCCAAAATCGATACAAAGAGCAGAAGAAAGATCACTGCTACAGCTCAAGCAGTTCAAACAACAAGGATCAGAAAGCAAAGCCTGCTCCTCAATACAGCAAGCCTCCTCAGCAGGATCAAGGGCCGAAGCTGCGTGAGAAGACTAGACATGAAGGATGGAGTTACGATAGAAAATTTACTCCTCTTGACCAATCACTCGAGGATGTGCTCGAGTACATGCTATCAAAAGAGATGGTTAAGTTGCCCAGATTGGCCGATCCCCCTGTGCCCATGGGGAAATAGAAAGATCAGTTCTGCAAGTTCCACAGGACAGTAGGACACAACACTGAGAACTGCTTTGTTCTCAAAAACATTGTGCAAGATCTCATTGAAAAGAATCTATTGGTAGAAGGAGAAGAAGAAGAGAAAATGGACATTCTCAATCACCCCTTCCCTTCGCACACCACAGCGGTAGTGTTTGCACAGCCATTTCTACCGCATGAGCATATCAAGCCATGTTCCGCGCAAGATCTCCAAGTTCAACATCAGGTGACAGTGCTACGACAAACAGCTCCTGATTCTAAGAAGATGAACTTAATCTCAGCATTCGACAAAATGAGAGTTTCAGAAGCATCTATGAAGTCAGCCCCCAAGTCAAAGGGAACTCCTGACTTCTTCAAGCAAATTATCAAACCCAGGCCGGAAAATTCAAGTCAGAAGCCTCTGACCGCTCTATCCAATGTCTTCATCTTTGATTTGGCCAAGAATTCTAGCAAGCACCAGCGAGTACTGGAAGATTTACTCAGGAAAATCAAAGTTAAGCCCAGTACCACTCCTGAAGACATGGAACAGATTGTGAACTCTGCCATGACAAATGCGCCAATCACCTTCTCGGATGAGGACCTCCCAAAGCCTCATTCATTTCATAATAATGCCTTGTATATTGTCGTTCGAGTCAGTGGAATGACGGTTCCCCATGTACTGGTCGATGGAGGTAGTAGCCTCAACATATGTCCCGAGATGACCGCAAAAGCATTAGGGATCAAAGATGAAGAATACATCCCAGATCCCATCACAATATATGGGTTTGACAACCATGGTCAAACGACAAAAGGGAAGATATTTCTGGAGGTATTCATCAACTATTCGGTGCACTCTGTCCTTTTCCATGTGGTTAACGTACCACCCACCTACAACTTGCTGCTCGGAAGGACGTGGATTCACAATGCAAATGCAGTACCTTCCACCCTGCATCAATGCGTAAAGTGGTCAAAAGGTGGAATGATTACCACAATACTAGGAGAAGACCCAGAAGAAAGGCTCCCGCAGCCCATGATTCCCCGGCCATCATTCAACGCGGATATTCCCAGCATCAGGGAAAGTAAAGAGATCAGTCACGAAGAAAATCGAGAAATCCTCCCGACATCATCAGAACTATCCCCGCACACCGTAGCCATGACCCGATGGAGAGGTCCTCAATTTTTCAAGGTTGGAGGCCGAATCGACTACAGCACCATTAAGGATCACCCATTGTTTCCACAATTCATGAAGTCAAGAAAGGGATTTGAGTTACTCCTGAAACATGGTTATCAACCCTTCAAGGGACCCGGCAAGAACGAGGACGGCCGCATCGAGCCAGTGATCCAGAAACATCGTCCCCACAGAGCAGGACTAGGGTTCTCCGGAGGAAGCTCGTCAAAGAAGACTGTTTTTGTCAAAGGGGCACAATAAAGACCATTTGTTCTTTCTTTCCATTCTTTCCAAAATAAACGTCTCATTTTATCAAATGTCATTGATCAATTCAATCAATAAAATTCCAAGTTTCTTTGTCTATCCGGATGCCATCTACTCCCTTTTTGTCTATCTCTTGATTTTATAATTCAATTTCATTTTATGCATGGTTCTCTTCAAATGATTGCTTGTCTTACTGTAGGCCGATTTATCTGAACCAGATTTCTTATCCAAAATTTCAGAATGACTTCTCGGACAATTAAGAAGCTCGTTCTCAATCCCAAGGCTTTCCATAAATCGGCAGCAATTCACAGAATCAAAGCAAGCACCGGAAATGATAAGATTGCAGAGCAGTCAGATGATTGTGCAGAATATGATCAGTCTCTTTAGAAATTACCAGAGTTCGCCGTTGTTCAGAAGCAAGATGAACCATCTCCTCTAGTACAAGATCCGACTGAAGAGGTCAATATCGGTTCAGAAAAAGATCCCAAAATTCTCCAGATCGGAACCAGTTTGAGTCCAGAAGAGAAGGAAAGACTTACAGATTTTCTCAAGCGGCATGAAGAAGTGTTCGCATGGACATATGAAGACATGCCAGGCTTAGACCCCAAATTGGTCGAACACCGTCTTGTCTTAAAGCCGGAGGCTAAACCAGTTAAGCAGAAGCTGAGAAAAATGGATCCAAGAATAGAACAACAAGTCAAGGAAGGACTTGAAGATTTGCTTAAAGCAGGATTTATTCGAGCTATTGACTACCCAGATTGGTTAGCCAATATCGTCGTTGTCCCAAAGAAAAGTGGCAAAGTAAGGATCTGCATAGACTTCAGAGACCTCAATAAGGCAACTTCGAAGGATGACTATCCACTTCCAAGCATCGATCTTCTAGTCGATAGCACGGCAGGACATGCCATGTTCTCTTTCATGGACGGATATTCCGGCTACAATCAGATTAAATTAGCCGCCCGCGACCAATCAAAAACTTCCTTCACTACGCCTTGGGGCACTTTCTGCTATATCGTTATGCCTTTTGGACTCAAAAATGCCGGAGCAACATATCAACGAGCAATGGCCGTTATCTTTCATGATCAGATGCGCAAAATCATGGATGCGTATGTTGATGATATCCTCGTGAAATCTAAAGAGGGAGAGGATCACCTCGAAGCCCTTGATCAAGTCTTTAAGCGACTCATTCTTTATAAGTTAAGGCTTAACCCACAAAAGTGTGTCTTTGGAATCGAATCAGGCAAACTGTTGGGTTTTCTGGTCAGCAAAAAGGGGATTGAAGTCGACCCAGCCAAAGCAAAGGCTATCATTGATATGCCACCCCCAAAGAATCTCAAAGAACTGCGTAGCCTTCAAGGACGTATGCAGTCAATCCGGCGATTTATTTCCAATTTGGCAATGAGATGCGAACCTTTCAACCACTTACTCAGAAAAGGAGTGAAATTCGAATGGGGACCAGAGTGCCAACAATCGTTCGATCGAATAAAAAAGTATCTCCTTAATCCTCCAATCCTGAAGCCGCCTGAATTAGGAAAACCTCTTTTATTATACATCTCAGTCAATTAAGTCGCATGCGGCGGATTCTTGGCGCAATACAAAGAAGGCAGCTTGATAGAGCATGCCATCTATTACATGAGTAAGACTTTCATAGATTATGAAAAGAGATACTCTCAAATAGAGAAGACCTGCCTAGCTCTGGTGTGGATGTGTCAGAAGCTAAGACACTACCTGCTAGCATCTGAAGTCAAAATCTTGTCTAAACTCAATCCTCTCAAATACATCTTGAAGCAGCCTTTTCTCAGCGGATGAGTCACCAAATGACAAGTCTTACGGATGCAATATGACTTAGAATATGTCTCACATCATTCAATCAAAGGCCAAGCAATTGCAGATCAATTGGCAGATTTTCCTTTGGCAGAAGAAGCGAAAGCCGAAGATGACTTCCCTGATGAGCAAATTTGGAATATCCAGCAATCTCCAGTCTGGAATTTATTTTTCGATGGTTCCAAGAACATGGCCGGAATAGGCATCGGAATCCTATTAATCACTCCAGAAAAAGAGATGATTTCGTTTTCTCTCAAGTTAGATTTTCAATGTACCCACAATATGGCTGAATATGAAGCCCTGATTCAAGGTCTAAAGATTCTACTAGATTTTATTGTTAAAAGAGTGCACGCTTATGGCGACTCATTACTCGTTGTCAATAAAGTCTGAGCCGAATGGCAGGTCAAAGATCAGAAGCTATTTCCCTATCAGAAAATTGTTTCAGCTCTTGTCAGCAATTTTGAAGAATTTCAGCTCTTCCATATCAAGAGGGATTTTAATCAAGTGGCCGATAGTCTAGCCAGTTTAGGCTCCATTATGGCATTCAAGAATGGAGAATCTTGTCGCTCTTTTGAAATTGGCAGACTTGACCAACCTGCTTTCCTTCCAGCAGAACAAGTAAACCAGGCTGAGCAAAGGAAGAAGCCTTGGTATTACAACATCAAAACTTTCATAGAAACTGGCGAATTTCCTCCAGAACTCTCAAGGAAAGAGCAGCGAGCAATCCAGCGTATGTCCACTCGATACTTCATTCTGGCAAACGTCCTATATCATCATGGATTCAGTTCAGAATATTCCAGATGTTTGGATGAAGACGAAGCCAAAGAAGTCGTGCGAGAAGCACACAATGGTATCTGTGGTGGCCACGTCGGCTACCAAACCCTTGTCAAGCAAATCATCAGAGCAGGTTACTACTGGAAGACTATGCAACAAGACTGTTATCATTATGTGAAGAAGTGTGTGCAATGTCAGATACACGCACCTTCCATCCATGCTCCGGCAACATATCTGCAATCTGTTGTCTTTCCATGTCCGTTCTCTATGTGGGCCTTCGATGTGGTAGGTCCCATCACTCCTTCAGCTTCAAATGGCCACAAATACTTGCTTGCCGCAACAGAATATTTCACCAAGTGGGTAGAAGCTATCACTCTTCGCACCCTAGAAGGACGACATGTGGTCTCTTTCATTCACAAGAACATCCTTTGCCGTTTCGGCATCCCACATGACATTGTGTCAGACAATGGCAGTCATTTCAAGAATGAAAAGATGAAGATATTCTGCTCAAAATTCAAGATCTATCACCATTTTTTCGCTCCATATTATCCTCAAGGGAATGGTCAGGCAGAGGCCACCAATAAGATTTTAATTCGTATCTTGGAGCGAACTGTGGAAACAGGCCGTGACTGGCATGAGAAGATCCACGATGCACTATGGGCCTATCGGACCACCATTCGCACTCCAACGAACGCTACTCCATCAGAATTGGTCTATGGAACAGAAGTAGTATTGCCGCTACATGTTCAGAAGCCCGCTTTGAAATTCGCATCACTATTGGAATTACCTCTTGATCGATACCAGCAACAGCGACTAGTGCAGCTAGACTTACTCGACGAGAGAAGGCTAAAAGCAGCAGAGCATGCTCAATCCTATCGCCAGAGAGTAGTCAGGCAATATGCGAAGTCTATCATCGAAAGAAGATTCAAAGTCAATGATTTAGTACTTCGATCCACAACTTATCTCAAGCATCGTCCCGACGGCAAGTGGTCGCCAAATTGGGAAGGCCCCTATGTCGTCAAAGAAACATCACCCCGCAACTCATATCGGCTCATCAATGCCGATGGGGTAGAATTGCCAGATCCTATTAATGCTCGACACTTGAAAAAGTTTTATACTTGAAACATTTATTCTCCTCTTGTAATCCTTCCTGTTTCCTTCAAATAATGATCCAACTTTCTTTCCCAGTTACACTGGGGCATTTTTAAAATTTTGTTCTGTATGCAGGCAGGATAAACAAATTCCTCATTTCACGCACGTGTGCATTCATATGCATCAATTCATATTCGTTTGCATTCAACTGCATTAACAACAATCCAGTCAGTATTGGGATTTCAACAAACAGTCCCGTCATAATTCCTAATGATTCAAAATGGAAAGATCATCACCAATACTGAACCAAAACCCAGCGCTCAAACTGGTATTGTTTCAAAATCCAGTGTTCAAACTGACACTTTTTCAAGATCCAACTTTTTGGAAAACTGAGTTTCGACTCGGGCTTTTATTCAAAACATCTTCTTTTGTTGATCCGAGTTCCGACTCGTGATCTCATTATTCATTTCAGACCCGAGCTCATTTTTTTTTTGTTGATCCGGGTTCCGACTTGTGATCTCTTTACCTTATTCGAGCTCTAACTCGAGCTCTTCATTTTTTTTCATTTGTTGATCCGGGTTCCGACCCGAGATCTCTTCATTCATTCGAGCTCAGATTCGAGCTCTTCATTGTTCTCTGTTGATCCGAGTTCCGACTAGTGATCTCATTACTTTATTCGAGCCCTGATTCGAACTCTTCATTTTTTTCATTTGTTGATCCGGGTTCCGACTCGAGATCTCTTTATTCATTCGAGCTCAGATTCGAGCTCTTCATTTTTCATTTGTTGATCCGGGTTCCGACTCGAGATCTCTTTATTCATTCGAGCTCAAATTCGAGCTATTCATTTTCCTTTGTTGATCCGAGTCCCGACTCATGATCTCATTATCTTATTCGAGCTCAGATTCGAGCTCTTCATTTTATTTGTTGATCTGAGTTCCGACTCATGATCTCAATTACCTTACTCGAACCCTGAATCGAGTTCTTTATTTTCTTTTGTTGATCCGGGTTCCGACTCGTGATCTCTATATTTTATTCGAGCTCTGACTCAAACTCATCATTCTCCTTTGATTGATCCAAGTCATTTCAATCATCAGGGTATGTCAATTGCTCAAAGTTTGATATTTTACCGTCCAAATTCCAATTTACATCTTTGAATCATGCAATTTCAAATTTTTGACCTTCGGGTCACCCAATTTCCAATTCTCAGTTTCAATTACCAATTTTTCAATTTTCGACCTTCGGGTCAATCAATTTCCAATCTTTGACCTTCGGGTCACTCAATTTCCAAATTTCGACCTTCGGGTCACTCAATTCTCAATTTCGACCTTCGGGTCACTCAATTCTCAATTTCGACTTTCGAGTCACACAATTTCGACCTTCGGGTCACTCAATTCTCAATTTCGACTTTCGAGTCACACAATTTTGACCTTTCGGTCAACCAATTCTCAATTTCGACCTTTTGGGTCAAATCAATTCTCAATTTCGACCGTCAAGTCATCCAATTTCAACCTTCGGGTCATCCCATTTTGAGCAACCAATTTTCCAATTTCCAATTTCAACCTTTGGGTCAATCAATCTCAATATCCAATTTCAATCATTTTCTCTTGCGAAAGACCCTTTTTAGGGAGGGTTCGAGGGAGCTCGTTCTTTTCGCATGCTATCCAATTCGTTCAATTAGCCCCTTTTCAGGGAGAGTTTGAAGGGACTCGCATATTTGTGAACCGTTTGCAAAACAATTTCCAATTTCACACGAGGAACCCTTTTAAAGGGAGAGGCTCGACGGAGACTCGCTTTTCTTGTGACCCCCCAATTTCATACTAGGCCATTTTCGTCATGAAAGACCCTCTTTGCAGGGAGAGTGTGATGGACTCGTTCCTTTCATGACCCAATTTTCAGACCTCACTATTATCGGCCCCCTTTCCAGAGGAGAAGCCTAATATTAGGGAGCTTTGACGAAAGCTCAATTTCTCTTCGAAAGTTCGTTTTGCAAACACCTCCTCTTCAGGGAAGAGAGGAGTATTTCCCATTTCCCATTCAGGTAAGGGCTAAGCCTGAGTCTCTCTTTTTGGGGAAAAAGAGAGGAGAATTTTCGTCACGGATGTGTTGAGCCGGATTTCAAATACTCATTTTCACCAAGGATTTCAAGAAAATTTTATCAAATTTTGTCAATCAAAGTATTTGTTGATTTCAGAATCTTTATTGCACTAATCTCTACCTCAGTTTACCTTTAGCATTACTTCCAAAAGAGTGAAGCTTTTGCAAAAAGAGATTCAAAACTCGAATTCTTTCTATTGGCCAACCAAAAGGATGAATGATAAATCCTCGATATGGCCAGAAAAGAAGATTCAATGTTATTGAAAAGCCATAGATGATTGATACTGATCGCAGTCAATGACACATTTTTAAAGACTATTCTTGAGAAAATGAGGCAGTGGAAATATCCTGAGTGCTAGAAAAGAGTGCATTTACCCAAGCCTCGTCTCCTCAAAATCACCTAAGCTGCAATTAAATATCCGCAAAAGGGATCTCTCACCTGTCGTCAAGATGAAGGCGAATTAGGCGAGTAGACCCCCGGGGCCAAAGAAGATTCGAAACATCTCCAAGATGATGGAGTTTGTGACGGATCCTTCTAGGGAAAGTCCAAAGCACTGTCGAGATGAAGGCAGATGCAATGAACCTCTCGACAATCCCTAAAAGATATTTAATTTCAGCTATCATCCAAAAATCTCTAAACCCATGAGCCAACATTATCCAAGAAGGATCGAAACATCTCCAAGATGAAGGAACTTGTGACGTACCCTTCCAAAAAAGAGCAAGAGAGGAAAAAGAATAAGAAAGAAAAAAAAGTCAAAATACCTCCAAAATGAAGGAGAATGCAGCCAAAGCTCAAGAGAGCCAAAAGAGTGCAGTAAGATTATCATGAGAGAAGCTCCCAGGTTATCAAACTGCCAAATTTATCAAGAATCCTCTCTAAATTTGTGAAATTCTATTATCAATACTCTTTCATCAACTTCTTTCATAATATCAAATTCTCTTTCTTGTTCATATCAAGGAAATTAATAGCTTCCTTGAAGAAAGTCAATTGCAAACAATTTGGGTTTCCAATCTCGATTCTACGAAGTGAACCTTGCTTGGAGGTAATGCTTTGGGTAGAAAAGAAAGAATATCTTTGCAACAATGTGCAACATTTTCAAAAATTTTGTATCAACAACATAATTCTCAATATTTTGACAATAATTTCTAGCTATTCCGACGTGAAGTGAGAGCTTGATGTTCGTCCTTGATACATCCAGACATCAATTTTAAATCCCTCCTAAGGACTTGATTCCTTCCTTTCTTCGAGAGCATGAACTCTCAGATTTGCACACTTCCCTGTGTCCCCACTGTCCCACCATAGACAGTCCCATTTCGGTTCGAGGTCGAACCACCAATCATTTTCTCGCAAAAGGCAATTTCAAAAGCTAATTTTAGTCTCAGCAATGAGATGCCCAAGATCAATCCCTTTTCAAGCTTTAGGGACCCCATTTTCCTTCCTTTTGCAAAACCCTTGTCGGATTTACTGTGCAAAATCCGAAGGTTCCATCATGGTCTCTTCCTTCGAGGATTCCATTTCATTTTCCTCCCCGATCAGGATAAGGGTATAAACCTGAGCTTCAATCAAAGAGGTATTTCATTTTCCGCCCGATCAGGATAAGGGTACAAACCTGAGCCTCAATCAAAGAGGTATTTCATTTTCCGCCCGATTAGGATAAGGGTACAAACCTGAGCCTCAATTAAAGAGGTGTTTCATTTTCCGCTCGATCAGGATAAGGGTATAAACCTGAGCCTCACTCAAAGAGGTATTTCATTTTCCGCCCGATCAGGTTAAGGGTACAAACCTGAGTCTCATTTCGATGAGATATTCCATTCCCCAATCAGGATAAGGGTCAAACCTGAGCATCGTTCCATGCGAGGTATTTTTGTCCCATCCAGGTCAAGGGCATAAACCTGAACTTCGCTCTCATAGAGCAAATCTTTTTTCTTCATTCTTCGTTCCATATCTACCATCTTCCTCGGGCTAATTTCTTCACACCCAGTGAGATCCTTCTAACTAGGGCATTTTTTTATGTATAGCCCAAATTTGGTGTGTTTTTCTTTGCCACTAAGCTCGGCCATGAGCCGGCTTAGTAGCAAAGAGGGGCATCTGTAAACACCCCAAATTTTCACTCACCTCCCCAACATTTCCACCAAGCATCAGTATCCAGCCTTTGAAATTGTCGGAGGGCAAAATGGTCATTTTCTGAGCCCGGACCTTGAAAAGTTCAAATTTCATCTGGAACTCTCAAAATTTCTCTATTTTTAACTCAGATGTTCAAAAATTTATTCCTGACAGGAGACAGACAGCTCCAAGTCTTGGTTCAAGATTGCATTTCATAAGACATGGCATTGCATATCACTGCACTGCACAGCATGTCATTTCGAGGTCCAGAACTCTTGATTTCAAAATTTTCAATCCAGATTAGAATTTTAACTCTTTTCAAAATTGATTTCAAAACCCTGGGTCTTCAAAGTTATCAATTCTTCCCATTTTGCCCCCAGGGCTCGGAATTTCAAAATATTTCCTCAAGAAAACATTCTGGATAATTTTCAATAAATTTCAACTCAGATTTTGCCTTTTGTCAGCTATTCAACTATCATTCTTTTACAAAATCGCCCTACAGGGGCCAACTCTTTCCAAAAATTTATGTTTTACCAATTAGTCCAGATTTTATAAAAATTCCAAAAAGAAGTTGTTGTCTTGTCCTTATTTCAATATAGAAGCAATGTGGGACCCACACTGAGGTGGTGTCACACAAGCTTTTCCTTTGAAAATTTGAATTTTGAAAAACCCAAAAATATAGGAGCCTTGTCCCCTGGATTGGTGCCACTTGTCTTTTCTCTCTCCTCCCATTTCCATGCCAAGTGTCAGTGTGGGGCTACCCTAAGAAGCCGCCACATGTCATCCCATTTATCTGCCATCTGTTAGTATCCTATCATGCGCCATGTGTCATTTCAAAAAAAAACACCAGGAGATGCCAAGTGTCATAGGTTGTCCTGTCTAGAAAAAAAGTGGAGGCTTGTCTCCACTGAGGTGGCGCCACTTACAGAGTGTCTCCTGCAGAGGACACATGTCAACCTCTCCCTCCTTCAGAAAAAGTAGCCTGACACATGTCTCTCCCTACCTTTCTCAGAAAAGTAGGAGACACGTGTCACTCCTAGCTTCCTCGAGAAAAGTAGGCTTGTCTCCTCTGAGGTGGCGCCATTTGGAGAATGTCTCCTGCAGAGGACACATGTCAATCTCTCATTTCCTCAGAAAAAGAAAATGCCATGTGTCATTCTCTGCTCTTCTTAGGAAAAGTAGAGGACACATGTCATTTTCTACCTCCTTCAGAGAAAGCTAGAATTCAAATATTCAAATTCCAGGCTAGGTGGCGAAAATCCTGAACTTCACCTTTTCTATTTTGTGTGAGATGGTGCCACGTGTCCCTTTCCCTTCTTTTCCTCCCTCTTGCCACATGGCATTGTAGGAGCCACCCTGAGGTGGCGCCATATGTCTACCCTCCATTCCTCCAGGGCCAACCTCCATTTAAAATTCAAATCCCCCATGAGGTGGCGCCATCTGACGAACCTCCTCCAGCAGGCTGACACTTGTCAGGTATGGAACCATCCTGGACTGCCACATGTCCAGATCTCCTTTCATCAGAAAAAGTAGAATTCAAACTCCTCTGAGGTGGCACCTTCTGAGCCCACTGCCCTATTCTTCTGACATGTGTCAAACACCTTTTGAGGTGGCGCCATTCCAGAGCTCCCACTTGGCTTCATTTTTATTTTTATTTTATTTTTAGTAAAAGCAGCCCACCATGAGGTGGCGCCACCTGAGGGATCTCTGAAAAAAGCCAAATTCGAATTTCAAACCCCCAGATAACACCCTCTGAGATGGCGCCACATGGAGGGCTCAAATTGAGGCTGTTTGAAATTCAAATTTTTTTTAGAAAATCTATATAAACAAGGCTCCACGCCCAGCATAGGGGAGACCAATTTTTTTAGGGGAGACCAATTTTTTTGTGAGAGACCATCTTTTGAGAACTCTTGTGAACTTGAAAATTCGACCTAGCCTTCTTGAGAATCCGATTTTCGCACTTTGGAATTCCCGCCCCCTTTGGCTCAGTGAAAAAGGGGTAGTGGGTCGATTTTGGTGAACCATCCGAAGCCTAGAGCGAAGGACGGACGAAGCTCGTAATAGCCGCCCCTTTCAAGAGCTCCTACGCTGCCTAACGAAGCAAGGTGCACCTCTTTTCCTCTTGATTTGATTTCATAATTCGATTCGGGAGTCGTTTGAAGAAAGAGCTCATCCGAGAGATGGATTGAGCTATTCTCATAAAACGACATATATAAAAATATATGATTATGATTCCTTGATGATTTTTAGCATTCATGCATTTAGATAGATTTAATTTGCATTTTATTTCATTAATTTAGCACATTTCATGAATTAATTAGGATTAATTTAGCATTTATTTCAATTCTGCTCATTTTCAGTAGTTCTCTGTTTTTGTCAGTCAGTCCACACATCATTTCATGCATTTAGTTTTTATTAAAAATCCCAAAAAAACCACGGAATGCTCCCTTAGATGTCCCTAGAATTGTGCCAAAAATTCGGAAGCATTTGAATTTGTTTACTGCGGTAAACATTCAAAATGACAAGTCGGATTTTGTTACCCGGGATGCATTTTAAAAAGTATTTTCCGACTTGTAAAATCGATATCTCACTCATGGGAGATCTGATTTTCGATCCAAAAAATGTTATGAACTCGAGAGAATGTCTGGTTTTTAACATGATGTTCTTAGATTTTTATGATTTTTTTTAATGTCTAACAAAAATCCGAGAATGCGGGACACGTGTCAGAGTCTGATTTGGGCCTTTGAGACTTTGGATCGACTTAGGTCGATGGTTTCTCTTTGTGTGTTGCTCAAAATCTAAAACTGTAAAAAGTGAAAGTTATGTCCGAGGTGTCCTCTATTTGCATATGAAAGCCCGCGATTTTTAGAATAGTGTTGATACCTGCTTTGGATTTTTCTTGTCAGTCTTCTGTTTTGTTACATTTGTCTGTTCTATCAATTTAGGATTAAAAAGTTATATTTTTATCCATGTTTATTTTGATTCAATGCCAAATGCATGAACATGAAAGTTGTCCATGTAGGTGTTGTGACTAGCTCTGATTAATATCGTAAATTTCCATGGCTGTTTTCTATTTTTTGGCATTTTACATCAGATTAGGGTGATTTTTACCTCTCTCAGAACTAAATCCCTGTTACTGAACTCACCATGGCTCAAATCCCGAGGATGTAAAAACCAAAAAAGTTCCATTTCGAATCATTTAGCAGTCTGAAAAATATCAGAAGTTTTCATGATGTAAATCTTGCATTATCATATTGGGCATTGCATTTGGTTCGGATCCATAGGCAAAATCCACCATTTTAGGATTTCCTTTAAATTTTAGCATTTAAATCATATCATTTCATAATTTTTAGCATTCTAGGATGTTTATCAGAGTACGTAGATGCTTCATATCGAATTTGGTGCAATTTGGAATCCATTTGAGGTTCGGATTAGCCATAATATCAAAACAGGGTCCCGCAGGACCCGGATCCAAGCGAAAAACAAGCGAAATTCGTTATTTTGGGTAAATTGCAAAATGCCAAATTCTGATTTTACAGTCCTAATGTGTTTAGCAGCATGTCATAATGTATCATACTGCATTTCATCATCATTTGATTCAATTCGAATTTTGAAATCTCAATTTTACCAAGTTTTCCTTCAAAAACCCTTATTTTAAAGGTATAACTTTATAATTAGGGGTATTTTGGTCATTTTGACCACCATTCCGAATTTCAAACTATTTTCTACTGAATTTCCTGCATTTACATCCTTTCAAATATCAAGGAAGCATGAGAATAGGACTTATATCCAATTAAATCCAATAATTTCATAATATTATTGGAAAATCTTGGAAAAACCCACATATTTGAGCTAACCATATTTCAAGTTTGGCAGGGACATTCAAAAGAAGGAGCTGAAGTCTGCAATTTCCATTTCTTTCATTTATTTAGTGATGTAATAAAGTAAATTTTGGAATAAGAGATTTAATTTCCTGCTTAGACTAGGATGCATATCATATAGTTAAATTTATGCAATATCCTGCTTATATGATTCATGCATTTTTATTTCAAAAGCACTATGGATGTACACGAATGGCACGTGCACCAACTCTTAGGGAGTTGATGAACTCGGTGGAGTCCATATTTACGGCCCTAGTCGGAATATGGACGAGACCCAGATCCATCATCTTTCTACTAGTCACATTGAGCCTACACTCTTAGGCTATCTTGAAAATGCACATCATATTTCAAATATCTTCAAAGCATTGTGCATTAAATCAATTAAACTCAGAACATATTCATGGCCACAGTCAGAATATGTGAAGGATTTATTTTGACTTAATACACATTTTTCCAACAAATTTCTTAGAAAATCTTTCAAAGTGCATTCATTCATATCATTTGCATCATGAAATCATTGGTTTTCTTATGATTTTCTCAAAAGAACTTCATCCTCAAGAAATTGATTTCTCAAAAAACTCTAAGAATCTTTCAAAATCGGTTTTCTCAAGTCAAGTTTTCCACAGCTTTCCATGGGAAAATGTCATTTTCCCAAGATTTTCAAGAGAAGTCTCTCACCTTTCTCAAAGTCAAAATCGATTTCCAAGTATTTCAAGGTTAAGATTCTCAGGTTTTCAACTTCCCAAGTTTCAATTTTCCTTTTCCACAAGGGCTTTCCAATGAATTTCCATCATTTTCCTAAGAAAACTCTCAAAGTCCAAGTTTTCCTAAGAAGTGTTTCCCTTTTCAAAGGTTCACCCTTTTCTCAAGAATCACCTCCATTTTCCCAGGATTTTCAACTATTCATGATTTTCCTACATCTTTATGAACTTTCCCGTGATTTCAAAACCCTTTTCTTCTGAGTTTTCTGAGAAATTGACTTTCATCTTTTTCCTGAGAGATTCTTTTCAACTTCAAATATTTTCCAAGCATACATCATGTTTTCCCAAGTTGCATTTTCCAAAATCTCATAGCACATGCCTGAATTCTCTGTGCATTTAGGATAGAACACGATTTTGATGATTTAACTAAGTCAAGCACAATTTTGGTCTTTGGTTAGATTACCCCTGTTAAAGGCGGCAGCAACGGTCGAACCTCGTACCGACAGGTCGAGCCCCATCCCATGGATTTTCCGCAATTTTCAAAACGGAGGCGAGTATTTCAAAAACAATTTCCAAAATCCGGTCAAGTTTGAAGCGCGAAAGCGTTTCCCTCTCTCTCTTCCGCAAGGAAGGGAAGACGGGAAAAAATTTCGCGACGATAACAGGTTTGGCGACTGAGATGGGACCTGTCCTCGTCTGGTCAAAGTAGTGCTTGACTTAGTTCAATCATCGAAATTATGTTCACAAAATGTCAGCTCTTTACTTTTGCTATCATGCGAACCTAGGAGCCTAGATTCTGACCTAGCTGACATTGATTGCATATAGCTTAGGCATGGTTTGGTAGGACCATATTGAGGAGAAATTTTCATGCTCACATAGACTTAGGTCTAAATACAACTCTCCTCAATTTAGGATCTGAATGCAAACAATGTATGCTTTTTCAAAGATTTTTCAAAAGTCTATTTCTCTAGGATTTAGAGCCCTCTATTTCTTGCATGTGATCATTTTTCAAAATCTCCATTACCTATCATTACCCGGTCTTCACGTTGTTGGGCTCTCTTCCAGAACCATAGTTCGGGACAGAGCCTCACAACTGGGCCAACTATTTGGGTTAACACCCCCTACCACGTACCGCGGGCCACAGTCCGAAGTATATCGGTAGGCGCTCAAGGATGTTGGAAAACCTTACCTTAGAACCAGAGTTGAAACTCTATGCCACGTACCTCGGATTTCGATTCGGGTATATCGGCATAACTGGATTGGACAAAGATGATCTGAACCTAGAGTTAGGATTAAGGTCCTACAGCTGTTTTCAAATTGATGCATCTAGAGTCAGCCTTTTAGGGAGTGCTGAATGTGCATAAATGTTTGTGCATGATGTGATTGTATGTATGATTTTCTCAATTCTTTATGTTTCTCAATGTTTTTCAACTCATTAGGTCTTTTTCCAAATATCCTTATTTTCCACAAGGTCTTTTTCTCAAACCCTGGATAATTTTCTCAAATATCCCATTTCTTTCAAAACTCCAGGTGATTTCTTTCATTCTACCATTCTACTGGATCTCGAATTTCCAGCTGCATTTTTATCCTGCCTGCAAATTTTTTTTTAAAAATTTCCCACATTTTCCTAAGTCTCATTCTAAGTATTTCTCTGTTTTCAGTTCGATGGCATCCAGTCAAGTCGATCCTATCTTTCCTGAAGGTCACATCTCCTACGAGGTGCGACAAGGTCGTCCTGAACATCGAGCCCTTAGCACCGGAATTTTCATTCCCCGGTGGTACTATTCCTGGCTAAAAAGCTTTTCCCGAATGTTCCCGGACCATTTGAGCGAGTGCGGATTAGAACTGGCGTCAGCAGTCGGAAAGCAGATCATCAATGACAACCTGATCCATGCAATGGCGGAGCGATGGAATCCTCGGACGTGCACCTTCTGGTTCCCATGGGGAGAGATGACCGTTTTAATGGATGAATTTTCAGAAATCATGGGGTTACCAGAACGAGCCGGTCAACCAGGAGACCCATTAGAGCATCAATTCCTTATCAATGTCAAGGGTTTGGACCCCCGAGACTCCTTAGCTCGTATGACAGACCGCCGATCTTGGCCTCTGATCCAGTTGGAAGGAAATGAATATGTTGACCTACTTGAGTTGTACCGCCAGTACGGGACCTTCGTCGAAGTCAGCTCGCTATCAAGAACAACCAAAGAAAAGATTCAGAATGCAATGGTTCTATGCACTGTAGGATTATCCCTCTTCCCAGATGGACAAAACTACATGGACATCAGAATAATTCAGCTTATGAGAAGATGGGGAAGTCGGCAAACCAATCTTCTCTCCATAGCCATGGCATCGCTCGCCTTCCTATATCGAGGTCAGACTCGATTCTCGCTTGGAGAATCCAATTTAGTTGAAGGATGCATGTACGCACTTCAGTCCTGGTTTTTCCAACATGTTCCAGCCCGAGCAAGCTCTTTCAGATACAATGGTCAAGAACTTCTCCCAGTATCGCAGTACCGAACCATGATCAACAACATTCAAGAAGATGACGTTGTTTGGGACTATTTTGATCGGCAACTATCTCCTCCCATATATACCTACGCTTATGGCAAGCGGTTCAAGTTGCTAGGACCATTCTTCTGCACTTACTACCAACCAGAGAGATGTGTTTGGCAGTTCTCCCAGAGGCAGCAGTATGTCGAAGCCCGACTATTATCAGAAGCTATGGCAGAGTTTGACCTCACTTCCGCACAATGGTCTGGGGCATATCATTCTGCCCGCTACAGCTGGGATTCCTTTGTCTCTCTTAAAATCTTTCCAGGTCCTAGTGTGTCTGCCAACTATCATGAATGGTGACAAATTGTTTGTCCCCCACCTCTTTGTCAAGATCAATAAAGTCATGTTTCCTCACTTCTATAAAATTGTCCCTCTCTCCATTGTGGTTTGACGACCTCGCCTAGGTAACAAGGCATATTTTCGTTGTTTATTTCTTTTGCAGAAGGAATGACAACACAATTGTCGTGATTCCCGCGACGACTCAGTCCCTAGTAATGGGATATCTTTTTCAAACTGTCTACCATATTTTCAGCAAATATTTCTTCCAAAAATAAAAAAAAAATCAAATCCTACAAAATCTAATCAGGTATTTGCCCTGCAGAGAGCATCCACAGCATTTGATGGTTCAAACAAGATCAGGGAAAAGGACAGCAACACCGCAGTACTCGTCAGCCTCGGAAGAAGAAATGGGTTCCCCCCGATCCGAGAAGAGTCAAGAGCAACAACAAGAAGATGATGGCATAGACCCTCAAATGTATGCCATGTTTCGAAAAATGATGAACAAAATGATGAATGAACAACCCGGGACCAGCTCAGAAAGAAATCCATTCAGAGAAAGGTTCCATGGTCGCAGGGGTAAGAAGGCTCCCAAGAAGCAGATCCAGCCAGAAGAGATTTCAGATGAATCAGATTCCACTGAAAATACTGATGAAGAATATGAGGTGCCTCCGGCATTTCAGAAACGTGGCCAAAGTAAAAGCCGCAGATCAAAGAGCAGAGAGGCAGAAGAGCCCTTGCAAGCGCAGTTCAAAGAAATGGCCCGAGTTGTCAAGGATCTGCAAGCCCGCGACAAGGGCAAGAAAGTCTTCACCAGTGAGGACTTATATGACGGCTTAGAAGGGGATGATGATCTGGAGAATCTTCCTCGAAAATTCATCAAATTCGACGGCTCTGGTGACCCAAAAGGTCATCTCGCCACATTCTTCGCAGAATGCTCTCGGTTCAAAAGGTACAACAGAGCACTATTTCTATGCTTCCCCCGCAGCTTGGAAGGAGTTGCAGCCAAGTGGTATGCTGAGCATATCAACCCCATCGAGCTCAAGGAGTTCGACAAAGTTGTAAATCTGTTTATTGAATGTTTCTTGTTCAACACAGAAGCGCTGCCTACATTAAGCTATCTCTGCAATTTGAGGTAGAACGAGAATGAAAAGGCATGGGACTTCATTCACAGATGGAGATCGGCCTGCAACAAAATGAGAGATCCTATCTCGGAAAGGCACGCCCTGTCCCTAATCCTCAATAACTTTTCGCAGCCGTTAAGAGGATTGATCTCCACAGCACCATCCAGGACCTTCATTGAGCTTACAGAATGAGCCGAATGGCTCAAACTAAGTGTGGAAAATGGAGTCTATGAAGGCTTCACCTTTTCCAAGAATAACTCCCATGGTGAGCAGAAGAAGAAAGCTCACTTCACTTATTCTGCCAACAACAACAGCAAAGGCCAAAATCGATACAAAGGGCAGAAGAAAGATCACTGCTACAGCTCAAGCAGTTCGAACAAGGATCAGAAAGCAAAGTTTGCTCCTCAATACAGCAAGCCTCCTCAGCAGGATCAAGGGCCGAAGCTGCGTGAGAAGACTAGACATGAAGGATGGAGTTACGATAGAAAATTTACTCCTCTTGACCAATCACTCGAGGATGTGCTCGAGTACATGCTATCAAAAGAGATGGTTAAGTTGCCCAGATTGGCCGATCTCTTTGTGCCCATGGGGAAATGGAAAGATCAGTTCTGCAAGTTCCACAGGACAGTAGAACACAACACTGAGAACTGCTTTGTTCTCAAAAACATCGTGCAAGATCTCATTGAAAAGAATCTATTGGTAGAAGCAGAAGAATAAGAGAAAATGGACATTCTCAATCACCCCTTCCCTTCGCACACCACAGCGGTAGTGTCTGCACAGCCATTTCTACCGCATGAGCATATCAAGCCATGTTCCGCGCAAGATCTCCAAGTTCAACATCAGGTGACAGTGCTACGACAAGCAGCTCCTGATTCTAAGAAGATGGACTTAATCTCAGCATTCGACAAAATAAGAGTTTCGGAAACATCTATGAAGTCAGCCCCCAAATCAAAGGGAACTCCTGACTTCTTCAAGCAAATTATCAAACCCAGGCCGGAAAATTCAAGTCAGAAGCCTCTGACCGCTCTATCTAATGTCTCCATCTTTGATTTGGCCAAGAATTCTAGCAAGCACCAGCGAGTACTGGAAGATTTACTCAGGAAAATCAAAGTTAAGCCCAGTACCACTCCTGAAGACATGGCACAGATTGTGAACTCTGCCATGACAAATGCGCCAATCACCTTCTCGGATGAGGACCTCCCAAAGCCTCATTCATTTCATAATAATGCCTTGTACATTGTTGTTCGAGTCAGTGGAATGACGGTTCTGTAAACACTCCAAATTTTCCATATCCATTCTCAAACAACCCCCCTCGTGCAGTGCCAACCTTGTTAGGTCAATGTAGGAGTCAAACCCCGAGTCAATTTCAAAAAATCACCACTTTACCCATTTTCATTAGGAAAATTACCATTTTACCCCTAGGTCATCCCGGACCCTAGTCAGTCGAAGTCAACCAAGCTCATTGGTCAGTTCAAGACAGTTAGAATATCAGTCATCTCAAGCTCATCTGAGCTCACAATGAACAGACCATTTTCATTTCTGACCATTCCTGCCAAAATGGGATCATTTCTTTAGAAATGAGCTCATTTCTCACTCAAATCCAAACCAATTGTCTCTGAGTTAGTCATTCCTAGTCAGTCATGTTCCCCAGAGTCTAACTTGAGCTCACCAGAAGTTCAAGCGCTCCAGTTTCAGTTCAAAACCATTTCTAAGTGTCTAGGAACCCATTTTAGTCCATTTCAGCTCTTTCAGCTGAAATTGAACTGAGTTCAGTCAATTGAGCTAGTGTTCAAGCTTTGATTTTAGTTCATGTCAGTATTACTGACTTTTGTTCTAGCTCAAACCCAACTCTGGTCTGTAATTCATTTCAATCCAATGACCATTATGTACCATTTCTCTAAAAATGGCAGCTTTTCTTGAAAATTCAGTCGGAAAGGTCAGTTGAGCCAGTATCATTGTCAGCTCATTGGAGTTCTGAAACTGTAAAACCCAGCTCATTTCAGTTTAATTCAGCTCAAACCCCAATTTTCAGTGTCACTCTAACCCAGTAGAGTCCCGAAAACCATTTCTTGAGCTATTTTGCAAAATTTATCAATTTTAATGCTTTTTGAACTGGTATAAGTGTCAATCGGGGTCTAACATCCAAAATTCTTCATTCAGAGTTAGCATTTCGCATAGCATTTCATGTCATTTCTCATCATTTCATATCATTTCTCAGCATTTCATGACATTTCATCACATTTCATTTCATTTTCGAAGTCCAGAACTCCAGTTTTATAAATTTCAATCCAGATCAAGTTTCAAAAGCTTTCAGAAATCAATTTCAAACCCCGGGTTTCCAAAATTGACATTTTTACCCCCAAGAGTCTAAATTTGGAAATATTTTCTCAAGAAAAATAATCTGGATTTATTTCAAACTCAAATTTTTGAATCCTACACTGGATTTGCTTCGCAACGGGGTATTGAACTTTAAAATCCAAGCTCGTTTCAAAAACTGCCAAAAACAACTCATTTTGTTGGAAGCATTTTCTCGAGAAAAACAATCTGGATTTCTTTCAAAATTACATTTTCAAATTCTACACTGGATTTGCTTCGCAACGGGGTATTGAACTTCAAAATCTGAGCTCGTTTAAAAAACTGCCAAAAATAGCTCGTTTCGTCTGGAAACTTTCTGAAAAGATTATTTTACCCCTCTAATCTTCATAATGAATTTCAAAATTGAAATTTGGACCCGCTGTGAGATGTCCCATTCATTTACATTTCTGTTTAAAAAAAAGGAATTTTTTTTATTTGTTTGTTTTTGTTTTTATTAATTTTTATTTATTTATTTATTTTATTTTAGAGAGGTGGGACCCACAAGATGGTCACCCAAACCTCCAGCCCCTCTTTTCTTCTTCTTTCCTTTCTTCCCTTTTTCTTTCCTTTTCTTCTTTTCCTTTTCTCTTTTCTTTCTTTTTCCCTTCTTCTTCCTCTTTCCTTTTCTTTTTCTTCTTCCCTTCCTTTTTCCCCTTTCTTCCTTACCTCCTTTCCATCTTTTTCAAAGGGAGAAGGCTACAACCAATTCACGTAGGCTGTTTCATGAAACAATATTAGAAACTTAGGTTTTGATTTTTATCAAAACCTAAGTTGTCATAAGAAGAAAAGAGATCCATACGGCTGGCCAACTCTCTCTCTCTAACTCTCTCTTTCTCTCTCTCTCTCTCTTTCTCTCTCCCTCCTCATCAAGGTTATCTCTCCATGAAAACTTAGGAAAATCATTTTTTTTTCTAAGTTTTCAACCAAAAGGGTCATACGGCTGGGCACTTTTGGCTTCTCCAGCCCATTGACGCCCTTTGGTTTTCTCTTGCCTCTTCCTTTGCTGCTACAGCACCAATACCTTCATCATCCTCCCTTTGTAGCAGCTGCAGCCACAACGCAAGACCACTTCCAGCCGATCTGTCTACGTTGAAGCAGCCTCCAGCCGGCAGCAACCAACTCCATTCCAGCCACCACCACCATCCTTCTTTGGTGCAGCTGCAAGACACCTCCTTCAGCCTTTTACTTTGGCAGCACCACTTCAACACCTTGCAGCCATCTCAAATCGATTCCCAGCAGCAACAAGACAGCCTTCTCCATTTGCTGCAGAAAGACCCCAAGGTGAGTGTTTACCCTTTTCATTAGTCCTTGTTAAAGCTCTACGATACTCACCCTTGTCGCCTCTTGATATGGGTTTTTAAATCTCATTTTCGTAATAGGAAATATTGAATCAGACCAAGGATTAGATCTACAGCTACATGAAAGTTTTTTTTTTTTTTGCCATGGTTTTAAATTAATAACTGTAGAAAGATTATAATCTTATGTATGGGGACTAAACGAGTGATGAGGTTCATCCATTCGATGGATCGAACCTCTCACTTCGAGAGTCAAAAGAAAAAAAAAAGAGTTCATATCTCCCTTTTTTTTTTTGTTTTAAGTTTTATTTTTATATTGTTTATTTGTTTTAAACATTATAGTTAGTTCATTTCATAGAAATAGCATGTCCAATTCATGATTGTTGCTATTTGTCCATTTGTTAATAAATTCTTGATTTGTATATGATAGTCTAGTTATCATTGTATGTTCAGTTTTCGTCAATAAATTCTGTATATTTCAGAGTAATTAGGTTCATATGTCGTTGTCTCACTGTCGAAAATTTGATTCAATCCGAGTTTCGGAACCCCTCTAAATAAATCAAACCCTAAATCGGGTTTTCTGTCATCCAGAAATTTCAATTTCTGCTTTAGCAGAAAAGAACCTACGGTACCACCCTTGTGGGAGATCCGAATCATCCTCCAAAAATCACAGTAGATTCATAATTGAATCTACTTGTGATCTGGAAATTTTTATGTTTTTCCAAGCAGTTTTTCCTTCTTACAAAAATCGGATTTCCCAGACCTCTGGGAAAATCTCGATTTTCCTTTGTCAGGGTATAGATAGACCCTAATGCATCAAGTCCGCCAAATCTGTAACCTGTCTGCAAAAACTTTCAACATTAAAGTTGTTCCTAACATAATTTCCTATTATTTTCCAAAATTTGGGAATTTTTGGATCTGTTTCATTATTTATCCCGGATTTTCTCTTTCTGTCTAACATATTCCAATGTCCAGAAATTCCAGAGATTTAGGTCTCTGATAACAGTGTGGCTTTTTCCAAACCGTAACCCTAATCCCAATGGCGTCAAAAGATCAAATCTTATTCTGTTTTTCTGGACATTTTCCCACAATTTCAGCCATTTTCCCATCTGTCTGGCATTTTTCCCACATTTTCTACCGAAACCTGTATGTTTCCTTCATTTACTAGAGTCGCCGGATTCCGATCCGACTTGCCGGAGTGGTACAGCTCCGACCATAGGTCAAAACCAGAAAGTGTAAAAATAAAAAATCCTTGAATTACTGTCCTCTGGCACCCCATGAAATTTGGGAAATTTTTATGGAAATTTGTTATCCTAAATCTCCTTTAGAATCAACATTTTAGGCAAAAATCACAAAATTTAGGGTTTTTATTTAAATTTCTAGATTTAAAAATACAAAAAATTATATTTTAGAGATCCATTATGTTTCTAGGGTTATTTTAGTTGTCCATGCCAAATTTGGTTTAATTCCAAGTTCATTTGCTCCATGTGTTAGTTTATCTTTAAATTCAGAAGCGAAAATCAAGTTAAATTCAATATTTTATGATATTTTTGCCATGTTAGGGTTTGTATCATGTACATAAGCATGTATAATCATATTAGGGTTAATTTTAATCTCATTTGCATTTCATATTTTTCAATTTTGCAAAATTAATTTCAGAAAACCCTGGTTTCAAGGCCATAGTCTTGTTATCAAGGGTATTTTGGTCATTTTGACCTAAATTTCGAAATTTCAATTTCTAATTCTCCAAAATTTCATGCATATCATCATATTTTATCATATTATGTGTGATTTATTTCATTTGATTTTCAAAATTCCAAAATTTACAAAAATTCTTTCATAAAACCCTGATTTCAAGGTCATCAGGGGTATTTTGGTCATTTTGAACCCCAATTTCGAATTTTCCAGTTTATTTTCAAAATTTATTCATTATTTATTATGTTTATATCAAAGGGGGGTATGAATTTGGGTTTATATCTGAATAATATCCGATAATTTCTCATATTTTCGGATAAATTCAGAACAACCTACATTTTTGTGCTAACCTTGTTTTCTAGTTTTGCAGGAACTTTCAAGAAGAAGACTTATATTTTATTTTTTTATTTCAATTCAATGTAACCTCAAATGTAATAATTTGGAATAAGAGTTACTTTTCTACTTAGAATAGGGCTGCATTGCATATAGTTTAATTTATGCAAATTTCAATATTTGATGTATGATTCATGTGCATTTATTTCAAATCCACTATGGTTTACACGAATGACACGTGCACAAGCTTTTATGGAGTTTATAAACTCGGTGGGATTCATATTTATGGCCATAGTCAGAATACGAAGAAAACTAAGATTTATGATCTTTATATCAGCCACATTCAGCCTACACTCTTAGGCTAACTTAAAAAATGCACTGCATTTCTCAAAGTTTCAAAAAAAATTCCCAATTCCTCAATGAAATTCCCTTTTCAAATTCATATTCATTCATTCATATCATTCAAATTGCATTATTTTCAAACTCATTTTCCAATTTCAATTTCAGAAAATTCAATTTTCTCAAGAATTTCCAAGTCTTTCTCAGGATCTGATTTTCTCAAAATCCTAAGTTTTCAAATGACATTTCAAAGCATTTCCCAAGTTCAAATCAAGATTTTCCTATGTTTTCAAATTCTCAAATTTCAAAATCCCAAGTTTTCAGAAATCGATTTTCTCATATTTTCCAGTTTTCCTGAGAATTCATTTTCCATTTCAAAAGTCATTTTCCAATAATTTCTTAGATTTTCTCAAGATTCTCAAATCTATTTTCTCATAAAAGCAATTCCAAGTTTCCAATCTCAAAACCAATTTTCTCAGTTTTTCAAGCTTTCCTGAGAAATCACTTTTCAATGCAAATTTCTGATTTCCAATGAAATTCAATGATTTTCCCAAAAACTCCAATTTCAAGCACTTTTCCAATCATTTTTCCAAATGCATTTCAATTTTCCAAAGCAAACATCATAGTTTCTCAAACTTGCATTTTTTAAAAATTTCATAGCACAAGCCTGATTCTTTGTGCATTCTAGGAAAAATAGAGCATAATTTAGCTATTTGAGTCAAATTAAAGCACGTAATTGATCCTTGGTTCAATTACCCCTGGTAAAGGCGCCAGGAACGATTGAACCTCGTACCGACAGGCGGATCCCATTCCACGGAATTTTCCCGCAAATTTTAAAAATGGAGGCGAGTAAATTTTCAAAATCATTTTCAAAACTTTGGTCGAGTTTGACTCGCAAATTCGTTTCTCTCTCGCAAGGGAGGGGAAAAAATTTTGCGATGATAACAGGTTTGGCGATCGTGATGGGACCTGTCTTCGTCTGATCAATTATGTGCTTTGACTTAGCTCAATTATCAAAATCGTGCTCTTTGAACTGTCAGCTTTTAATTTCTGATATCATGTGAACCTAGGAGCCTAGACTTGAACCCAGCTGACATGGATTGCATGTAGACTAGGCATGGTTTGATAGGACCATATTGAGGAGAATTATGCATGCTCACTTAGACTTAGGTCTGAAATACAACACTCCTTAATCTAGGACTTGTATGAAAACAATGTTTGCTTCTTCAAAAAATTTCAAAATTCTATCTCTTTAGGACTTAGAGCCCTCTATTTGCCTGCATGTGATCATATTTCAAAAACCACCCCACCTATGTCTACCCGGTCTTCACGTTGCTGGGCTCTCTTCCAGAACCATAGTTCGGGACAGAGCCTCACAACTGGGCCACTTATTTGGGCTAACACCCCCCTGCCACGTACCAAGGGCCATAGTCCAACGTATATCGGCAGGCGCTCAAGGATGTTGGGAAAACACAAGCCTAGACTCGGAGATGAGTTTTATGCCACGTACATCGAGCCTCGACTCGAGTATATCGGCATAGCATGATTGGACACAGTTGATCTAAGCCTAGAGTCAGGATTAGGGTCCTAAAGCTCTTTCAAAATCAATGCATTTAGAGTTGGCTTCTTAGGGATTGCTGTATGTGCATAATTGTTTGTAATTGAATATATGATATTCATTTTCGCCTTATTTTTTCAGTTTTTCCAAAATACTGAACAATTTTCCAAAATACCTCATTTTTCATCTTTTATGAAATATCTCCTTTTTCTCAAAAACCCTGGGCAATTTTTCCAAATCATCCACCTTTTCTTCAAAACTCCAGGAAATTTTTCATTCTTTCGTTCCTCTGGACTTCGAATTTCCAGCTTTCATTTTATCCTGTCTGCAATTTTCAAATTTCTTGTATTTTTCCAAAGTCTAATTTCAGTCTTCTTGTTTTTCAGTCCAATGGCATCCAGTCAGCTCGATTCTGTTTTTCCTGAGGGTCACATCTCCTATGAGGTGCGACAAAGTCTTCCTGAGCATCGATCTCTTAGCACCGAACCCTTCTTTCCCCGGTGGTACTATGTCTGGTTCAAAAATTTCTCTCGTATGTTTCCGGACCACTTGAGCGATTGTGGGTTGGAATTGGCATCTGCAGTGGGAAAGTTGACAGTCAACGGCAATCTGATTCATGCACTGGCAGAGCGGTGGAATCCGCGCACTTGCACGTTCTGGTTCCCGTGGGGCGAGATGACACTACTGATGGATGAATTTTCAGAGATTATGGGACTTCCCGAGCCAGCCGGTCAGCCTGGAGATCCATTAGAACAGCAATTTCTGATCAATGTCAAGGGTCTGGACCCTAAAGATGTCGCGACTCGCATGGCAGGGCATAAGTCTTGGCCACTGATTGAAGAAAATGTGAATGAGTACGTGAGTCTGATCGAGATCTACCGACAGTATGGAGAATTCGCAGAAGTCAGCTCGTTGTCCAGGACAGCTCGAGAGAGAATTCAGCATGCGATGGTTTTGTGTACTGTGGGACTTGCTTTCTTTCCAGATGGACAGAATTATGTGGATGTCAGAATAGTTCAACTTTTGAGAAGATGGGGAAGTCGACAGACCAACCGTCTCTCGATAGCCATGGCCGCGCTTGCTTTTCTATACAGAGGACTGACCCGCTTTACACTTGAAGAGTCCATCTTAGTCGAGGGATGTACTTATGCTCTTCAATCTTGGTTCCTTCAGCATGTACCGACCAGAGATAGTTCATTCAGATACAATAGCAAGAAGCTCCTTCCAGTTGCGCGGTACCGATTCCTGATCGACTATCTGCAGGAAGAAGAAGTGGTGTGGGACTATTTTGATCGAGAATTATCGCCTCCCAGATACACGTATGCATATGGCAAGAGATTCAAGTTGCTTGGTCCATTCTTCTGTGCTTACTATCATCCGGAGCGGTGTGTTCGACAGTTTTCTCAGAGACAGAAGCACATAGAGATGCGGCTGCTATCAGGAGTCGTGCCAGAGTTCGACCTTACATCAACACAGTGGTCCGGAGCATACCATTCTGCCAGATATGGCTGAGACTCTTTTGTTACTCTTCCGCTTTTTCCCGGTCCTCGTGTCTCTGCTAGTTATAAAGAGTGGTGGCAAATTGTCTGTCCGCCCCCTCTTTCTCAAGTTTATTATTGATGCAATCATGTTTTCTTTCAATAAATAAAAATCTTGCAAATTCTTCAATTCTTGGTTTGACGACCTCGCATAGGTAACAAGGCTTAATTTTCAGTTGTTTATTTTCTTTGCAAAGGAATGACAACGCAATTGTCGTAATCCCAGCGACGACTCAATCCCTAGTAATGGGATATTCTTTCAAATTGTCTACCAAAATTCTTAGCGAGTATTTTCTTCCAATCAAAATCTCTCTCAAAAGCCTAACCATCGATTTTGCCCTGCAGAGAGCATTCGTGACAATCAATGGTTCAAACAAGGTCAGGGAAGAAGACTGCACCAGTCGAGGGAATCGCATATTCGACAACTTCAGACGAAGAAATGGATTCCCCGCGCTCAGGCAAAAATCAGGGGCAACAGGTTGAGGATGACATTGATCCTCAAATGTATGCCATGTTTAAGAAGATGATGACCAAAATGTTGGCAGAGCAAGCGGAAGCTAGTATAAAGAAGACCCAAGTCAAGCCAAAGGCTAAGGGTCATGCGGTCAAGAAGCATGTGAAAATGTCTAAGAAACATGTCCAACATGTTGATACAACTGATGAAGAAGGATCAACAGAAGGCACAGATGAAGAGTTTGAGACCCATCAGGCATTCCGCAAATCTACTCAGGGGCAGGGGTCAGCCCACAAATTCAAAGATCAGTCTGTCAATGACTCTGACCAGCCGCAGTTCAAAGATGTGGTCAGAATGCTTCGAGACCTGCAGGCCCGCGACAAGGGCAAGAAAGTCTTCACCAGCGAAGACTTCTATGATGGTTTGGATGGGGATGACAATCTCGAGAATCTCCCCAGAAAGTTTATCAAATTCGATGGTTCTGGCGATCCCAAAGCTCATCTCGCCATGTTCTTCGCTGAATGCTCCAGATTCAAGCGAGACAACCGGGCACTTTTTCTATGTTTCCCTCGCAGTCTAGAGGGAACCGCAGCTAAATGGTACTCGGAGCATGTAAATCCAATTGAATTGAAAGAATTTGATAAAGTGGTGAACATGTTCATCGAGCGATTCCTCTTCAATGTTGAGGCACTTCCCACCCTCAGTCATCTCTGTGGCCTCAAACAGAGAGAAAACGAAAAGGCAAGAGATTTCATTCACCGCTGGAGGTCAGCTTGCAACAAGATGAAAGACCCCATATCAGAGGGGCATGCTCTATCCTTAATTCTAAGCAACTTCTCACAGCCTCTGAGAGGCCTCATCTCTACTGCACCATCAAGAACATTCATTGAACTGACAGAGCGAACCGAATGGCTCGAGTTGAGCGTGGAAAATGGTTTCTACGAAGGCTTCACTTTCACCAAGAACAACGACCAGAATGAGCAGAAGAAGAAGACTCACTTCACTCATTCTGTCAGAAATAATAATTGGAACCACTGTAAGGGGCATAACAAAGATTTCTGTTATGGGGCAGGAAGTTCCAACAAGAACGATCAGAAAGGCAAGTCAGTGCCTCAATACAATAAGCCACTTCAATTAGAACAGGGACCGAAGCCCCGAGAAAAAGTAAAGCATGAAGGGTGAAGTTATGACAGGAAATTCACTCCATTAGACCAATCCCTCGAGACTGTGCTCGAGTATATGTTGACCAAGGAGATGGTCAAACTGCCTAGGCTGGCCGATCCCCCTGTTCCCATGGGAAAATTCAAAGATCAGTTCTGTAAATTTCACAGAACAGTGGGACATAATACTGAGAACTGCTTCGTTCTCAAGAATATTGTTCAGGATCTCATCGATAAGAATCTTCTGGTAGAGGGTGTCGAAGATGAAAATATGGATATTCTGAAGAAACCCTTTCCCCATCATTTTACAGCGGTCATTTCTGAACAGCCTTTTCAGCCACAGGAGCATATCAGACCATGCTCTAAAAAGGATATACAAGTCCAACATCAGGTCCTTGTGCTACAACAGGCTCAGTCCAAAGCTCAAAAGATGGACCTCATTGCAGCCTTTGGAAAAATGAAAGTATCTGACAAATCCGCTGGGGTATCTCCTGAGGTGGCTAAAAGAATGCCATGGCTCCCCAAACACTTTATTAAGCCCGCCCCGGAGAAAAGTGAGACATCCACACCACAGCCGATAACTGCATTATCGAATGTCTCAATTTTGGACTTAGCTCAAGCCTCCATCAAACACCAGCAGGTGTTGAATGATCTGTTGCGGAAAATCAAAGTGAAACCGAGCATAACTCCTGAAGACATGGCCCAGATAGTCAATCAGACCATGACAAAGGCTCCAATCACTTTCTCAGATGAAGATATTTCTAAGCCGCATGTGTTTCACAACAACGCTTTGTATGTTGTGATTCGAGCTAGAGGAATGACTGTTCCTTATGTGCTGATAGATGGAGGCAGCAGCCTCAATATATGCCCAGAAATGACAGCCAAAGCTTTGGGCATTAGAGAAGAGGAATATATCCCGGACCCGATCACCATCTACGGGTTTGATAATCATGGCCAGACAGCTAAAGGGAAAATTTTCTTGGAAATTTTCATTGACTACTCGGTCCACTCTGTCCTCTTTCATGTGGTCAATGTACCCCCAACGTATAATCTGTTGTTGGGACGACCGTGGATTCACAACACGAACGCGGTGCCGTCTACTTTGCATCAGTGTGTCAAGTGGTCAAAAGGTGGAATGATCACAACAGTCTTGGGCGAGAATCCAGAGAAGAGGCTTGCACAACCCATGGTTCCTAGGCCCACTTTCACTATTGATATCCCTAGCATTAGGGGTATTGATGAGGTCAGCTTTGAAGAAAATTTGGGAATTCTGCAGACGGCTGAACAGCCAGCACATACAGTGGCCATGACTCGATGGAGAGGCCCACAGTTTTTCAAGATTGGAGGACGAATTGACTATAGTACATTCAAAGATCATCCACTGTTCTCCCAATTTATGAAGGCCAAAAAGGGATTTGATCTGTTAGTAAAGCATGGTTATCAGCCTTTTCAAGGCCTGGGAAAAAATGGGAATGGTCGTCTCGAGCCAGTAATTCCTCAGCACTATCCTCAGAGGGCCGGATTGGGCTTTAGTGGCAGAAGATCTCAGAAGGGCACTATCTTTATCAAAGGGACGCACTAAGGGCATCTGCTTGTCTTTCATTTCTATTCTTTTGTTTTCACATTTAGGATGATATCCCGTTTCATTTCAATCATTGTCCTCAATTCAATCTTTCAATAAAGTTGCAAATTTCCTTTGTCTATCTGGATGCCATTTGTCTCTTTACTTCTCGTTATCAAATCTTTGAAAATTTGCCATTATTCTTCTCTTTTATCTTTCAAATTATTTTCTTAACAAAAGTAATTTGTTTTATGATAGGAGATTTTCCTGAATCGATTTATTCTCCAATTTTCAGAATGTCTTCCCAATCTATCAAGAAGCTCGTTCTTAATCCAGAGGCCTTTTCAAAGCCAACAGTGATTCATCAGGTTAAAATAAGAGCAGAATGTAGTCAGATTACAAAGCAGTCAGAAGAACCTACAGAATTTGATTCAGCTCTTCAAGAATTACCAGAATTTGCAGCAATTCAGAAACAAGATGAGCCATCATCCTTAGTTCAGGATCCGACTGAGGATATCAATATTGGATCAGAAGACGATCCTAAAATTCTCAAGATTGGCAGCAGTTTCAGCCCGGAAGAGAAAGAAAGGCTCACCCGTTTTCTCAAGCAACATGAAGAAGTGTTCGCGTGGACGTATGAGGACATGCCAGGTCTAGATACCAAATTGGTTGAGCATTGTCTCATCCTAAAACCAAATGTCAAGCCGATTAAGCAGAAACTGAGAAAGATGGATTCTCGAGTGGAACAACAAGTTAAGGAAGGTCTAGAAGACCTACTCAAAGCAGGGTTCATTCGAACCATTGACTATCCAGATTGGCTAGCAAATATTGTTGTTGTTCCCAAGAAAAATGGTAAAGTTCGAATTTGCATCGACTTCAGAGATCTCAATAAAGCGACTCCTAAGGATGATTATCCACTTCCTAATATTGATCTTTTGATTGATAGCACAACAGGTCACGCTATGTTCTCTTTTATGGATGGATATTCCGGATATAATCAGATCAAGTTGGCCGCTCGTGATCAGTCCAAGACATCTTTCACTACTCCTTGGGGCACTTTTTGTTATACAGTCATGCCATTTGGGCTTAAGAATGCTGGAGCCACTTATCAGCGTGCTATGGCCGTCACTTTCCATGATCAGATGCACAAAATCATGGATGCCTATGTCGATGATATTCTGGTAAAATCCAAAGAAGAGGAAGATCACATCGAAACTCTCAATCAAGTTTTCAAGCGGCTCATTCTTTACAAGCTAAGACTCAATCCACAAAAATGTGTTTTTGGAGTCGAATCTGGCAAATTGTTAGGCTTTCTAGTCAGCAAAAAGGGGATAGAAGTTGATCCCGCTAAGGCCAAAGCTATCATTGACATGTCTCCCCCGACTAATTTGAAAGAATTGCGTAGCCTTCAGGGACGTATGCAATCAATTCGGCGATTCATATCCAATTTGGCCATGAGATGTGAGCCTTTCAATCATTTGCTCAGAAAAGGAGTGAAATTCGAATGGGGACCAGAGTGTCAGCAATCGTTCGAACGCATCAAGAAATATTTGCTCAATCCTCCTGTGTTAAAGCCGCCAGAATTAGGGAAACCCCTACTGCTATACATTTCAGTTAATCAAGTGGCTTGTGGCGGATTCTTGGCACAATACGAAAAAGGCAGTCTGATAGAGCATGCCATTTACTATGTGAGCAAAACCTTCATTGATTATGAGAAGAAATACTCTCAGATAGAGAAGACATGTCTAGCTCTGGTTTGGATGTGTCAGAAATTGAGACACTATCTGTTGACATCTGAAGTCAAGATCCTATCCAAATTAAATCCTCTCAAGTATATTCTAGAGCAACCCTTCCTCAGTGGACGGATTACCAAATGGCAGGTTTTATTGATGCAATACGATTTGGAATATGTCTCTCAGCAATCTATCAAGGGCCAAGCAATTGCAGATCAATTAGCAGATTTTCCTTTAGCAGAGGATGTTAAAGTCGAGGATGATTTCCCCGATGAGCGGATCTGCAATATTCAACAATCCCCAATTTGGAATTTATTCTTTGACGGTTCCAAGAATATGGCAGGCATAGGAATCGAGATTCTGTTGATCACACCTGAGAAGGAGATGATCCCCTTTTCTCTCAAATTAGATTTTCAGTGCACTCATAATATGGCCGAGTATGAAGCTTTGATACAAGGTCTGAAAATTCTACAAGACTTCAATGTCAAAAGAGTGCATGCTTATGGCGACTATTTGCTCGTCGTCAATCAAGTCTTAGCTAAATGGCAAGTGAAGTATCAGAAGTTACTTCCTTATCAGAAGATCGTCTCAACTCTTGTTAGCAATTTTGAAGAAATCCAACTTTTCCATGTCAAGAGAGACTTCAATCAAATTGCAGACAGTTTAGCGAATCTGGGATCCATCATGTCTTTCAGGAACGAAGAATCTTGTCGCTCCTTTGAAATTGGCAGACTTGATCAACCTGCTTTCGTCCCAGTAGAGCAGGTAAACCAGGCTGAGCAAAAGAAGAAGCTCTGGTATCATGACATCAAGAATTTCATTGAAACTGGCGAATTTCCTCCAGAACTCTCAAAGAAAGAGCGGCGAGCAATTCAGCGCATGTCTGCTCGATATTTTATTCTTGTTGACGTCCTTTATCGTCGTGGATTCAGCTCTGAATATTCCAGATGTTTGGACGAAGAAGAAGCCAAAGAAGTTGTGCAAGAAGCACATGAAGGTATCTGCGGTGGTCATGTTGGCTACCAAACTCTTGTCAAACAAATCATCCGAGCAGGCTATTACTGGAGAACTATGCAACAAGATTGTTATCGTTTTATGAAGAAGTGCGTTCAATGCCAGATGCATGCACCTTCCATTCATGCGCCAGCGACATATTTACAATCTGTCGTCTCACCATGGCCATTTTCTATGTGGGCTTTTGATGTTGTTGGCCCCATTACTCCTTCTGCTTCAAATGGCCATAAATATTTTATTGCTGCAACAGAATATTTTACTAAATGGGTAGAAGCAGTCACTCTACGCACAGTAGAAGGTCGACATGTGGTCTCATTCATCCATAAGAATATCTTATGTCGTTTTGGCATACCACATGATATTGTGTCAGATAATGGCAGTCATTTCAAGAATGAGAAAATGAGGACTTTCTGTTTGAAGTTCAAAATTCATCATCATTTCTCCGCTCCTTATTATCCTTAAGGAAATGGTCAAGCAGAGGCCACCAATAAGATTTTGATTCGAATCCTAGAGCGAACTTTGGAAACAGACTGTGACTGGCATGAGAAGATTCATGATGCATTGTGGGCATATCGAACTACCATTCGAACTCCAACTAATGCTACTCCGTCAGAACTTGTCTACGGAACCGAAGTAGTATGGCCTCTACATGTTCAGAAACCTGCTCTGAAATTTGCATCACTTCTTGAATTACCTCTTGATCAGTATTAGCAACAACGACTAGTACAACTTGATTTGCTAGATGAAAGAAGACTCAGAGCAGCAGAGCACGCTCGATCATATCGTCAGAGGATAGCCAGACAATATGCAAAATCAGTCATTGAAAGAAAAATTCGAGTCAATGATCTAGTGCTCAGATCAACAACTTATCTCAAGCACCGCCCAGGTGGAAAGTGGTCACCAAATTGGGAAGGTCCCTATGTTGTCAAAGAGGCACTACCTTGTAATTCATATCGGCTCATCAATGCCGACGGAGTGGAATTACCAGATCCCATCAATGCTCGTTATTTAAAAAAATTCTATACTTAAACCATGTCTTATTCTTTGTAATTCCTCCAAATTTTGTTCAATAATGGTTAAATTCTCCTTTCCCAGTTATACTAGGGCATTTTTAAAATTTTGTTTTTATCTACAAATATCCTGTATGCAGGCAGGATAAACAAATCTCTCATTTTGCACACATGTGCATTCACTTATATCATTTTCATATTTGCATACATCTGCATTTATTGGCATGCATTTGCATCAAGTTCGCTACCCATTCAGGATAAGGGATAATCCTGAGACCCCGACAATCATTCTCGTTACAATTCCCAAATACTTTAAGAGCATAGGTCTCTTTTAAAAATTCAAATTTCAAATTAAAAACAAGGTATATTTTCAAAACTCAGTGCTTGAACTGGTACAATTTTGAAATCCAGTGCTCAAACTGGTACACTTCCAAAATCCAGTGCTCGAACTGATATATTTTTAAAATCCAATGTCTATGTTGACATATTTTCAAAACCCGGCATTCATGCTGGTGTTCTTTCAAGATTGAGCACTTGTGTTAGTGTCTCACTGGTGGGTCGTATCAGTCAACCTCTCGGGTTCAGTCTTTGTGCTGATCATTCATCAAAGTTCAAATTCCAATTACCAATTCGGCCCTCGAGCCACCCAATTTCCAAATTTCCAATTTCGACCTCCGGGTCAACCAATTTTCAAATTCGATCTTCGGGTCACTCAATTTCCAATTTCGACCTTCGGGCCAATCAATTTCCAAAATTTCCAATTTCAACCTTCGGGTCAATCAATTTCCCAATTTCCAATTTCCAATTTTTAAATTCCAAATTTCCAATTTCGACTTTTGGGTCAACCAATTTTGACCTTCGAGTCAATCAATTTCCAGTTTCCAAATATCAATTTCCAAATTTCCAAATTTCCAATTTCAAATTCCAAATTTCAAAATTTCAAAATTTCAAATTTTCCAAATTCCAATTTCATACCAATTCCAATCATTTCCTCTTGCGAGAGACCCTTTGTACAGGGAGAGTTCAAGGGAGCTTGTTCTTTTCGCATGCTATCCTTTGTTCACCTAGCCCCTTTTCAGGGAGAGTTTGAAGGGACTCGTGTCTATGTGAACCGTTTGCAAAACAAATTTCCAATTTCATACAAGGAACCCTTAATTCAGGGAGAGCTTCGACGGAAGCTCGCTTTCCTTGTGACCGCAATTTCAAACTAGGCCATTTCATCATGAAGGACCCTCTTTTCAGGGAGAGTGTGATGGACTCGTTCCTTCATGACCAATTCACCGACCTCATCATTACCGGCCCCCTTTCCATAAGAGAAGCCTAATGTTAGGAAGTTTTGACGAAAGCTTAATTTCTCTTCGAAAGTTCGTTTTGCAAACACCTCCTCTTCAGGGAAGAGAGGAGTAATTCCTATTTCCAATTTCTGAATCTTCTCCTTTGGGGAAAGGAGAAGAAAATTTTTGTCATGGGTGCGTTGCGTTGTGCTTCAGATGCTCGCGCTCACCAAGGATTTCAAGAACATTTTGCCAATTTGCCATTAAATATTTGTTGATTTCAAAATTTTTATTGTACAAAAACATTACTTCAGAATACCTTCAGTATTACTTTCGAAAGGACAAAGCTTTCGCGAAGAAGGATTCAAAATTCAAAATTTTTCTATTGGCCAACCAAAAGGATGAAGAATAAATCCTCGATATGGCCAGCAAAGGAAATTCAATATTGTTGCAAAGCCATAAGTGATCGGTATTGATCGCAGTCAATGGCACATTTTTAAAGATCATTCTTGGAAAATAAAGCAGTCGAAATATCCTGGGTGATACAGAAAAATCCATTCAATCCCTATATCTCCTCAATCACCTAAAGCTGCAATTAAATATCTGCAAAAGGGATCTCTCAACTGTCGTCAAGATGAAGGCGAATTAGGCGAGTAGACCCCCGGAGCCAAAAAAGATTTGAATCATCTCCAAGATGACGGAGTTTGTGACGGATCCTTCCAGGGAAAGTTCAGAGCACCGTCAAGATGAAGGCGACTGCGATGGGCCTCCCGACAAACCCTAAAGGATATTTAATTTCTGCTATCATCAAGAGATTTCCAACCAAAGAGCCAATAACCGTCAATATAATCCCTGAGAGAAAAGAAGGATCGGAGCATCTCTGAGATGAAGGAGTTTGTGACGTACCCTTCTAAAAAAAAAAGAGAGAGAGAAAAGTCAGAACATCTCCAAAATGAAGGATGATGTAATAAAATCCCCAAAAGCCTAAGAGAGCTCTAATTCTGTCAAAAAAAAAAGTGGGCAGAAAGATCATCATGAGAAAATAATCCCAGGATATCAGACTGCCGAATCTGTCAAGAATCTTCTTTAAAATTTGTGAAATTCTATTATTAATATTCCTTCACCAATTGCTTTCACAATATCAAGAATACTCTCTTTTCTATTCATATCAAGGAAATTGATAGCCTCCTTGAAAGAAAGTCAATTGCAAGAAATTTGAATTCGAATCTGGATTCTACGAAGTTACGCCGAGTCGGAGGTAATACTTCAGGTAGAAAAGAGGGAATATTTCAAAACAATGTGCATCATTTTAAATTATTTTGAATCAACAATAATTTTTAATATTTTGACAATATTTTCTAGCTATCCTGGCGTGAAGCGAGAGCTTGAGGTTCATCTTTGGCGCATCCTGACATCAGTTGTTATCCCTTTTAAGGACTTGATAACGGGAGTTTTCAAGATTCCTTCCCTTCTGTTGGTATAATCTGAGCGCCTGGGCTCTCAGATTCGCACACTTCCCTATGTCCCCACTGTCCCACCATAGACAGTCCACTTTCGGCTTGAGGTTAAGCCACCAATCATTTTCTCGCAAAAGGTCACCAATTTCAAAAGTTATTTAGTCTCAGCAATGAGGCGCCCAAAATCAAACCCCTTTTCAAGCTTTAGGGATCCCAATTTCATCCTTTTGCAAAACCCCTATTGGATTCATTGTGCGGAAATCCGAAGGTTCTATCATGGTTTCTTCCTTCGAGGAATCCATTTCATTTTCTGCCCAATCAGGATAAGGGTACAAACCTGAGCCTCCTTTGATGAGGTATTTTATTTTCCGCCCAATCAGGATAAGGGTACAAACCTGAGCCTCCTTTGATGAGGTATTTCATTTTCCGCCCAATCAGGATAAGGGTACAAACCTGAGCCTCCTTTGATGAGGTATTTCATTTTCCGCCCAATCAGGATAAGAGTACAAACCTGAGCTTCCTTTGATGAGGTATTTCATTCCCCGGTCAGGTTAAGGGTCAAACCTGAGCTTCATTTCTACACGAGGAATTTTTCGTCCCATCCAGGTTAAGGGCAAAACCTGAATCTCACTTCTTTTGAGGTAAAATTTTTCTTCTTTTTTCTCCATTTCATATCTACCATTTTCATCAGGGCTAATCTCTTTATAACCAGTCAGATCCTTCTAACTGGGGCATTTTTATAGCCCAAATTTGGTGTGTTTTTCTTTGCCACTAAGCTCGTCTTCAAGCCGGCTTAGTAGCAAAGAGGGGCATCTGTAAATACCCCAAATTTTCCATATCCATTCTCAAACAACCCCCCTCGTGCAGTGCCAACCTTGTTAGGTCAATGTAGGAGTCAAACCCCGAGTCAATTTCAAAAAATCACCACTTTACCCATTTTCATTAGGAAAATTACCATTTTACCCCTAGGTCATCCCGGACCCTAGTCAGTCGAAGTCAACCAAGCTCATTGGTCAGTTCAAGACAGTTAGAATATCAGTCATCTCAAGCTCATCTGAGCTCACAATGAACAGACCATTTTCATTTCTGACCATTCCTGCCAAAATGGGATCATTTCTTTAGAAATGAGCTCATTTCTCACTCAAATCCAAACCAATTGTCTCTGAGTTAGTCATTCCTAGTCAGTCATGTTCCCCAGAGTCTAACTTGAGCTCACCAGAAGTTCAAGCGCTCCAGTTTCAGTTCAAAACCATTTCTAAGTGTCTAGGAACCCATTTTAGTCCATTTCAGCTCTTTCAGCTGAAATTGAACTGAGTTCAGTCAATTGAGCTAGTGTTCAAGCTTTGATTTTAGTTCATGTCAGTATTACTGACTTTTGTTCTAGCTCAAACCCAACTCTGGTCTGTAATTCATTTCAATCCAATGACCATTCTGTACCATTTCTCTAAAAATGGCAGCTTTTCTTGAAAATTCAGTTGGAAAGGTCAGTTGAGCCAGTATCATTGTCAGCTCATTGGAGTTCTGAAACTGTAAAACCCAGCTCATTTCAGTTTAATTCAGCTCGAACCCCAATTTTCAGTGTCACTCTAACCCAGTAGAGTCCCGAAAACCATTTCTTGAGCTATTTTGCAAAATTTATCAATTTTAATGCTTTTTGAACTGGTATAAGTGTCAATCGGGGTCTAACATCCAAAATTCTTCATTCAGAGTTAGCATTTCGCATAGCATTTCATGTCATTTCTCATCATTTCATATCATTTCTCAGCATTTCATGACATTTCATCACATTTCATTTCATTTTCGAAGTCCAGAACTCCAGTTTTATAAATTTCAATCCAGATCAAGTTTCAAAAGCTTTCAGAAATCAATTTCAAACCCCGGGTTTCCAAAATTGACATTTTTACCCCCAAGAGTCTAAATTTGGAAATATTTTCTCAAGAAAAATAATCTGGATTTATTTCAAACTCAAATTTTTGAATCCTACACTGGATTTGCTTCGCAACGGGGTATTGAACTTTAAAATCCAAGCTCGTTTCAAAAACTGCCAAAAACAACTCATTTTGTTGGAAGCATTTTCTCGAGAAAAACAATCTGGATTTCTTTCAAAATTACATTTTCAAATTCTACACTGGATTTGCTTCGCAACGGGGTATTGAACTTCAAAATCTGAGCTCGTTTAAAAAACTGCCAAAAATAGCTCGTTTCGTCTGGAAACTTTCTGAAAAGATTATTTTACCCCTCTAATCTTCATAATGAATTTCAAAATTGAAATTTGGACCCGCTGTGAGATGGCCCATTCATTTACATTTCTGTTTAAAAAAAAGGAATTTTTTTTATTTGTTTGTTTTTGTTTTTATTAATTTTTATTTATTTATTTATTTTATTTTAGAGAGGTGGGACCCACAAGATGGTCACCCAAACCTCCAGCCCCTCTTTTCTTCTTCTTTCCTTTCTTCCCTTTTTATTTCCTTTTCTTCTTTTCCTTTTCTCTTTTCTTTCTTTTTCCCTTCTTCTTCCTCTTTCCTTTTCTTTTTCTTCTTCCCTTCCTTTTTCCCCTTTCTTCCTTACCTCCTTTCCATCTTTTTCAAAGGGAGAAGGCTACAACCAATTCACGTAGGCTGTTTCATGAAACAATATTAGAAACTTAGGTTTTGATTTTTATCAAAACCTAAGTTGTCATAAGAAGAAAAGAGATCCATACGGCTGGCCAACTCTCTCTCTCTAACTCTCTCTTTCTCTCTCTCTCTCTCTTTCTCTCTCCCTCCTCATCAAGGTTATCTCTCCATGAAAACTTAGGAAAATCATTTTTTTTTCTAAGTTTTCAACCAAAAGGGTCATACGGCTGGGCACTTTTGGCTTCTCCAGCCCATTGACGCCCTTTGGTTTTCTCTTGCCTCTTCCTTTGCTGCTACAGCACCAATACCTTCATCATCCTCCCTTTGTAGCAGCTGCAGCCACAACGCAAGACCACTTCCAGCCGATCTGTCTACGTTGAAGCAGCCTCCAGCCGGCAGCAACCAACTCCATTCCAGCCACCATCATCCTCCTTCTTTGGTGCAGCTGCAAGACACCTCCTTCAGCCTTTTACTTTGGCAGCACCACTTCAACACCTTGCAGCCATCTCAAATCGATTCCCAGCAGCAACAAGACAGCCTTCTCCATTTGCTGCAGAAAGACCCCAAGGTGAGTGTTTACCCTTTTCATTAGTCCTTGTTAAAGCTCTATGATACTCACCCTTGTCGCCTCTTGATATGGGTTTTTAAATCTCATTTTCGTAATAGGAAATATTGAATCAGACCAAGGATTAGATCTACAGCTACATGAAAGTTTTTTTTTTTTTGCCATGGTTTTAAATTAATAACTGTAGAAAGATTATAATCTTATGTATGGGGACTAAACGAGTGATGAGGTTCATCCATTCGATGGATCGAACCTCTCACTTCGAGAGTCAAAAGAAAAAAAAAAAGAGTTCATATCTCCCTTTTCTTTTTCGTTTTAAGTTTTATTTTTATATTGTTTATTTGTTTTAAACATTATAGTTAGTTCATTTCATAGAAATAGCATGTCCAATTCATGATTGTTGCTATTTGTCCATTTGTTAATAAATTCTTGATTTGTATATGATAGTCTAGTTATCATTGTATGTTCAGTTTTCGTCAATAAATTCTGTATATTTCAGAGTAATTAGGTTCATATGTCTTTGCCTCACTGTCGAAAATTTGATTCAATCCGAGTTTCGGAACCCCTCTAAATAAATCAAACCCTAAATCGGGTTTTCTGTCATCCAGAAATTTCAATTTCTGCTTTAGCAGAAAAGAACCTACGGTACCACCCTTGTGGGAGATCCGAATCGTCCTCCAAAAATCACAGTGGATTCATAATTGAATCTACTTGTGATCTGAAAATTTTTATGTTTTTCCAAGCAGTTTTGCCCTCTTACAAAAATCAGATTTCCCAGACCTCTGGGAAAATCTCGATTTTCCTTTGTCAGGGTATAGACAGATCCTAATGCATCAAGTACGCCAAATCTGTAACCTGTCTGCAAAAACTTTCAACATAAAAGTTGTTTCTAACATAATTTACTATCATTTACCAAAATTTGGGAATTTTTGGATCTGTTTCATTATTTTTCCCAGATTTTCTCTTTCTGTCTAACAGATTCCAATGTCCAGAAATTCCAGAGATTTAGGTCTCTGATAACAGTGTGGCCTTTTCCAAACCGTAACCCTAATCCCAATGGTGTCAAAATATCAAATCTTCTTCTGTTTGTCAGAGACATTTTCCCACAATTTCAGCCATTTCCCATCTGTCTGCCATTTTCCCCACATTTTCTACCGAAACCTGTCTGTTTCCTTCATTTACTAGAGTTGCTGGATTCCGATCCGACTTGCCGGAGTGGTACAGCTCCGACCATAGGTAAAAACCAGAAAGTGTAAAAATAAAAAATTATTGAATTACTGTCCTATGTGACCCCATGAAATTTGGGAAATTTTTATGGAAATTTGATATCCTAAATCCCCTTTAGAATCAACATTTTAGGCAAAAATCACAAAATTTAGGGTTTTTATTTGAATTTCTATATTTAAAAATACAAAAAAATTATATTTTAGAGATCCATTATGTTTCTAGTTTTATTTTAGTTGTCCATGCCAAATTTGGTTTAATTCCAAGTTCATTTGCTCCATGTGTTAGTTTATCTTTAAATTCAGAAGCGAAAATCAAGTTAAATTCGATATTTTATGATATTTTCGCCATGTTAGGGTTTGTATCATGTACATAAGCATGTAGAATCATATTAGGGTTAATTTTAATCTCATTTTCATTTCATATTTTTCAATTTTGCAAAATTTATTTCAGAAAACCCTGGTTTCAAGGCCATAGTCTTGTTATCAAGGGTATTTTGGTCATTTTAACCTAAATTTCGAAATTTCAATTTCTAATTCTCCAAAATTTCATGCATATCATCATATTTTATCATATTATGTTTGATTTATTTCATTTGATTTTCAAAATTCCAAAATTTATAAAAATTCTTTCATAAAACCCTGATTTCAAGGTCATCAGGGGTATTTTGGTCATTTTGAACCCCAATTTCGAATTTTCAAGTTTATTTTCAAAATTTATTCATTATTTATTATGTTTATATCAAAGGGGGGTATGAATTTGGGTTTATATCTGAATAATATCCGATAATTTCTCATATTTTCGGATAAATTCAGAACAACCTACATTTTTGTGCTAACCTTGTTTTCTAGTTTTGCAGGAACATTCAAAAAGAAGACTTATATTTTATTTTTTTATTTCAATTCAATGTAACCTCAAATGTAATAATTTGGAATAAGAGTTACTTTTCTGCTTAGAATAGGGCTGCATTGCATATAGTTTAATTTATGCAAATTTCAATATTTGATGTATGATTCATGTGCATTTATTTCAAATCCACTATGGTTTACACGTATGGCACGTGCACAAGCTTTTATGGAGTTTATAAACTCGGTGGGATTCGTATTTATGGCCATAGTTAAAATACGAAGAAAACCAAGATTTATGATCTTTATATCAGCCACATTCAGCCTACACTCTTAGGCTAACTTCAAAAATGCACTGCATTTCTCAAAGTTTCTAAAGGATTTCCCAATTCCTCAATGAAATTTCCTTTTCAAATTCATATTCATTCATTCATATCATTCAAATTGCATTATTTTCAAACTCATTTTCCAATTTCAATTTCAGAAAATTCAATTTTCTCAAGAATTTCCAAGTCTTTCTCAGGATTTGATTTTCTCAAAATCCTAAGTTTTCAAATGACATTTCAAAGCATTTCCCAAGTTCAAATCAAGATTTTCCTATGTTTTCAAATTCTCAAATTTCAAAATCCCAAGTTTTCAGAAATCGATTTTCTCATATTTTCCAGTTTTCCTGAGAATTCATTTTCCATTTCAAAAGTGATTTTCCAATAAATTTCTTAGATTTTCTCAAGATTCTCAAATCCATTTTCTCATAAAAGCAATTCCAAGTTTCCAATCTCAAAACCAATTTTCTCAGTTTTTCAAGCTTTCCTGAGAAATCACTTTTCAATGCAAATTTCTGATTTCCAATGAAATTCAATGATTTTCCCAAAAACTCCAATTTCAAGCACTTTTCCAATCATTTTTTCAAATGCATTTCAATTTTCCAAAGCAAACATCATAGTTTCTCAAACTTGCATTTTTTAAAAATTTAATAGCACAAGCCTGATTCTTTGTGCATTCTAGGAAAAATAGAGCATAATTTAGCTCTTTGAGTCAAATTAAAGCACGTAATTGATCCTTGGTTCAATTACCCCTGGTAAAGGCGCCAGGAACGGTTGAACCTCGTACCGACAGGCGGATCCCATTCCACGGAATTTTCCCGCAAATTTTAAAAACGAAGGCGAGTAAATTTTCAAAATCATTTTCAAAACTTTGGTCGAGTTTGACTCGCAAATTCGTTTCTCTCTCGCAAGGGAGGGAAAATTTTTTTGCGATGATAACAGGTTTGGCGACCGTGATGGGACCTGTCTTCGTCTGATCAATTATGTGCTTTGACTTAACTCAATTATCAAAATCGTGCTCTTTGAACTGTCAGCTTTTAATTTCTGATATCATGTGAACCTAGGAGCCTAGACTTGAACCCAGCTGACATGGATTGCATGTAGACTAGGCATGGTTTGATAGGACCATATTGAGGAGAATTATGCATGCTCACTTAGACTTAGGTCTGAAATACAACACTCCTCAATCTAGGACTTGTATGAAAACAATGTTTGCTTCATCAAAAAATTTCAAAATTCTATCTCTTTAGGACTTAGAGCCCTCTGTTTGCCTGCATGTGATCATATTTCAAAAACCATCCCACCTATGTCTACCCGGTCTTCACGTTGCTGGGCTCTCTTCCAGAACCATAGTTTGGGACATAGCCTCACAACTGGGCCACTTATTTGGGCTAACGCCCCCCTGCCACGTACCAAGGGCCATAGTCCAACGTATATCGGCAGGCGCTCAAGGATGTTGGGAAAACACAAGCCTAGACCCGGAGATGAGTTTTATGCCACGTACATCGAGCCTCGGCTCGAGTATATCGGCATAGCATGATTGAATCTTCTTTCGATGATAGACTTCGCATATTGCCCGGCTACTCTCTGGCGATAGGATTGAGCATGCTCTGCTGCTTTTAGCCTTCTCTCGTCGAGTAAGTCTAGCTGCCCTAGACTTACTTGACGAGAGAAGGCTAAAAGCAGCAGAACATGCTCAATCCTATCGCCAGAGAGTAGCTGGGCAATATGCGAAGTCTATCATCGAAAGAAGATTCAAAGTCAATGATTTACTACTTCGATCCACAGCTTATCTCAAGCATCATCCCGGCGGCAAGTGGTCGCCAAATTGGGAAGGCCCCTATGTCGTCAAAGAAACATTACCCCGCAACTCATATCGGCTCATCAATGCCGATGGGGTAGAATTGCCAGATCCTATTAATGCTCGACACTTGAAAAAGTTTTATACTTGAAACATTTATTCTCCTCTTGTAATTCTTCCTGTTTCCTTCAAATAATGATTCAACTTTCTTTCCCAGTTACACTGGGCATTTTTAAAATTTTGTTCTGTATGCAGGCAGGATAAACAAATTCCTCATTTCACGCACGTGTGCATTCATATGCATCAATTCATATTCGTTTGCATTCAACTGCATTAACAACAATCTAGTCAGTATTGGGATTTCAACAAACAGTCCCATCATAATTCCTAATGATTCAAAATGGAAAGATCATCACCAATACTGAACCAAAACCCAGCGCTCAAACTGGTATTGTTTCAAAATCCAGTGTTCAAACTGGCACTTTTTCAAGATCCAACTTTTTGGAAAACTGAGTTTCGACTCGGGCTTTTATTCAAAACATCTTCTATTGTTGATCCGAGTTCCGACTCGTGATCTCATTATTCATTTCAGACCCGAGCTCATTTTTTTTTTGTTGATCCAGGTTCTGACTCGTGATCTCTTTACCTTATTCGAGCTCTAACTCGAGCTCTTCATTTTTTTTTCATTTGTTGATCCGGGTTCCGACCCGAGATCTCTTTATTCATTCGAGCTCAGATTCGAGCTCTTCATTGTTCTCTGTTGATCCGAGTTCCGACTCGTGATCTCATTACTTTATTCGATCCCTGACTCGAACTCTTCATTTTTTTCATTTGTTGATCCGGGTTCCGACTCGAGATCTCTTTATTCATTCGAGCTCAGATTCGAGCTCTTCATTTTTCATTTGTTGATCCGGGTTCCGACTCGAGATCTGTTTATTCATTCGAGCTCAAATTCGAGCTCTTCATTTTCCTTTGTTGATCCGGGTCCCGACTCATGATCTCATTATCTTATTCGAGCTCTTCATTTTATCTGTTGATCTGAGTTCCGACTCATGATCTCAATTACCTTACTCGAACCCTGAATTGAGTTCTTCATTTTCTTTTGTTGATCCGGGTTCCGACTCGTGATCTCTATATTTTATTCGAGCTCTGACTCGAACTCATCATTCTCCTTGAATTGATCCAAGTCATTTTAATCATCAGGGTATGTCAATTGCTCAAAGTTTGATATTTTACCGTCCAAATTTCAATTTACATCTTTGAATCATGCAATTTCCAATTTTTGACCTTCGGGTCACCCAATTTCCAATTCTCAGTTTCAATTACCAATTTTCCAATTTTCGACCTTCGGGTCAATCAATTTCCAATCTTTGACCTTCGGGTCACTCAATTTCCAAATTTCGACCTTCGGGTCACTCAATTCTCAATTTCGACCTTCGGGTCACTCAATTCTCAATTTCGACTTTCGAGTCACACAATTTCGACCTTCGGGTCACTCAATTCTCAATTTCGACTTTCGAGTCACACAATTTCGACCTTTCGGTCAACCAATTCTCAAGTTTGACCTTTTGGGTCAAATCAATTCTCAATTTCGACCGTCAAGTCATCCAATTTCGACCTTCGGGTCATCCCATTTCGAGCAACCAATTTTCCAATTTCCAATTTCAACCTTTGGGTCAATCAATCTCAATATCCAATTTCAATCATTTTCTCTTGCGAAAGACCCTTTTTAGGGAGAGTTCGAGGGAGCTCGTTCTTTTCGCATGCTATCCAATTCGTTCAATTAGCCCCTTTTCAGGGAGAGTTTGAAGGGACTCGCGTCTTTGTAAACCGTTAGCAAAACAATTTCCAATTTCACACGAGGAACCCTTTTAAAGGGAGAGGCTCGACGGAGACTCGCTTTTCTTGTGACCCCCCAATTTCATACTAGGCCATTTTCATCATGAAAGACCCTCTTTGCAGGGAGAGTGTGATGGACTCGTTCCTTTCATGACCCAATTTTCAGACCTCACTATTATCGGCCCCCTTTCCAAAGGAGAAGCCTAATATTAGGGAGCTTTGACGAAAGCTCAATTTCTCTTCGAAAGTTCGTTTTGCAAACACCTCCTCTTCAGGGAAGAGAGGAGTATTTCCCATTTCTCATTCAGGTAAGGGCTAAGCCTGAGTCTCTCTTTTTGGGGAAAAAGAGAGGAGAATTTTCGTCACGGATGTGTTGAGCCGGATTTCAAATACTTATTTTCACCAAGGATTTCAAGAAAATTTTATCAAATTTTGTCAATCAAAGTATTTGTTGATTTCAGAATCTTTATTGCACTAATCTCTACCTCAGTTTACCTTTAGCATTACTTCCAAAAGAGTGAAGCTTTTGCGAAAAGAGATTCAAAACTCGAATTCTTTCTATTGGCCAACCAAAAGGATGAAGGATAAATCCTCGATATGGCCAGAAAAGAAGATTCAATGTTATTGAAAAGCCATAGATGATTGATACTAATCGCAGTCAATGGCACATTTTTAAAGACTATTCTTGAGAAAATGAGGCAGTGGAAATATCCTGAGTGCTAGAAAAGAGTGCATTTACCCAAGCCTCGTCTCCTCAAAATCACCTAAGTTGCAATTAAATATCCGCAAAAGGGATCTCTCGCCTGTCGTCAAGATGAAGGCGAATTAGGCGAGTAGACCCCCGGGGCCAAAGAAGATTCGAAACATCTCCAAGATGAAGTCCAAAGCACTGTCGAGATGAAGGCAGATGCAATGAACCTCTCGACAATCCCTAAAAGATATTTAATTTCAGCTATCATCCAAAAATCTCTAAACCCATGAGCCAACATTATCCAAGAAGGATCGAAACATCTCCAAGATGAAGGAGCTTGTGACGTACCCTTCCAAAAGAGAGCAAGAGAGAAAAAAGAAAGAGAAAGAAAAAAAAAAAGTCAGAATACCTCCAAAATGAAGGAGAATGCAGCCAAAACTCAAGAGAGCCAAAAGAGTGCAGTAAGATTATCATGAGAGAAGCTCCCAGGTTATCAAACTGCCAAATTTATCAAGAATCCTCTCTAAATTTGTGAAATTCTATTATCAATACTCTTTCATCAACTGCTTTCATAATATCAAATTCTCTTTATTGTTCATATCAAGGAAATTAATAGCTTCCTTGAAGAAAGTCAATTGCAAACAATTTGGATTTCCAATCTCGATTCTACGAAGTGAACCTTGCTTGGAGGTAATGCTTTGGGTAGAAAAGAAAGAATATCTTTGCAACAATGTGCAACATTTTCAAAAATTTTGTATCAACAACATAATTCTCAATATTTTGACAATAATTTCTAGCTATTCCGACGTGAAGTGAGAGCTTGATGTCCGTCCTTGATACATCCAGACACCAATTTTAAATCCCTCCTAAAGACTTGATTCCTTCCCTTCTTCGAGAGCATGAACTCTCAGATTTGCACACTTCCCTGTGTCCCCACAGTCCCACCATAGACAGTCCCATTTCGGTTCGAGGTCGAACCACCAATCATTTTCTCGCAAAAGGCAATTTCAAAAGCTAATTTTAGTCTCAGCAATGAGACGCCAAGGATCAATCCCTTTTCAAGCTTTAGGGACCCCATTTTCCTTCCTTTTGCAAAACCCCTGTCGGATTTACTGTGCAAAATCCGAAGGTTCCATCATGGTCTCTTCCTTCAAGGATTCCATTTCATTTGCTCCCCGATCAGGATAAGGGTATAAACCTGAGCTTCAATCAAAGAGGTATTTCATTTTCCGCCCGATCAGGATAAGGGTACAAACCTAAGCCTCAATTAAAGAGGTATTTCATTTTCTGCCCGATTAGGATAAGGGTACAAACCTGAGCCTCAATCAAAGAGGTGTTTCATTTTCCGTCCGATCAGGATAAGGGTATAAACCTGAGCCTCACTCAAAGAGGTATTTCATTTTCCGCCCGATCAGGTTAAGGGTACAAACCTGAGTCTCATTTCGATGAGATATTCCATTCCCCAATCAGGATAAGGGTCAAACCTGAGCTTCGTTCCATGCGAGGTATTTTTGTCCCATCCAGGTCAAGGGCATAAACCTGAACTTCACTCTCATAGAGCAAATCTTTCCTCTTCATTCTTCGTACCATATCTACCATCTTCCTCGGGCTAATTTCTTCACACCCAGTCAGATCCTTCTAACTGGGGCATTTTTTATGTATAGCCCAAATTTGGTGTGTTTTTCTTTGCCACTAAGCTCGGCCATGAGCCGGCTTAGTAGCAAAGAGAGGCATATGTAAACACCCCAAATTTTCACTCACCTCCTCAACATTTCCACCAAGCATCAGTATCCAGCCTTTGAAATCGCCGGAGGGCAAAATGGTCATTTTCTGAGCCCGGACCTTGCAAAAGTCCAAATTTCATCTGGAACTCTCAAAATTTCTCTATTTTTAACTTAGATGTTCAAAAATTTATTCCTGACAGAAGACAGACAGCTCCAAGTCTTGGTTCAAGATTGCATTTCATAAGACATGGCATTGCATATCATTGCATGAGCATCTCATATCACTGCACTGCATAGCATGTCATTTCGAGGTCCAGAACTCTTGATTTCAAAATTTTCAATCCAGATTAGAATTTTAACTCTTTTCAAAATTGATTTCAAAACCCTGGGTCTTCAAAGTTATCAATTCTTCCCATTTTGCCCCCAGGGCTCGGAATTTCAAAATATTTCCTCAAGAAAACAATCTGGATAATTTTCAATAAATTTCAACTCAGATTTTGCCTTTTGTCAGCTATTCAACAATCATTCTTTTACAAAATCACCCTACAGGGGCCAACTCTTTCCAAAAATTTATGTTTTACCAATTAGTCCAGATTTTATAAAAATTCCAAAAAGAAGTTGTCTTGTCCTTATTTCAATAAAGAAGCAATGTGGGACCCACACTGAGGTGGTGTCACACAAGCTTTTCCTTTGAAAATTTGAATTTTGAAAAACCTAAAAATATAGGAGCCTTGTCCCCTGGATTGGCGCCACTTGTCTTTTCTCTCTCCTCCCATTTCCATGCCAAGTGTCAGTGTGGGGCTACCCTAAGAAGCCGCCACATGTCATCCCATTTATCTGCCATGTGTTAGTATCCTATCATGCGCCATGTGTCATTTCAAAAAAAACACCAGGAGATGCCAAGTGTCATAGGTTGTCCTGTCTAGAAAAAAAGTGGAGGCTTGTCTCCACTGAGGTGGCGCCACTTAAATAGTGTCTCCTGCAAAGGACACATGTCAACCTCTCCCTCCTTCAGAAAAAGTAACCTGACACATGTCTCTCCCTACTTTTCTCAGAAAAGTAGGAGACACGTGTCACTCCTAGTTTCCTCCAGAAGAGTAGGCTTGTCTCCTCTCAGGTGGCGCCATTTGGAGAATGTCTCCTGCAGAGGACACATGTCAATCTCTCATTTCCTCAGAAAAAGAAAATGCCATGTGTCATTCTCTGCTCTTCTTAGGAAAAGTAGAGGACACATGTCATTTTCTACCTCCTTCAGAGAAAGCTAGAATTCAAATATTCAAACTCCAGGCTAGGTGGCGAAAATCCTGAACTTCACCTTTTCTATTTTGTGTGAGATGGTGCCACGTGTCCCTTTCCCTCCTTTTCCTCCCTCTTTCCACATGGCATTGTAGGAGCCACCCTGAGGTGGCGCCATATGTCCACCCTCCATTCCTCCAGGGCCAACCTCCATTTAAAATTCAAATCCCCCATGAGGTGGCGCCATATGAAGAACCTCCTCCAGCAGGCTGACACTTGTCAGGTATGGAACCATCCTGGACTGCCACATGTCCAGATCTCCTTTCATCAGAAAAAGTAGAATTCAAACTCCTCTGAGGTGGCACCTTCTGAGCCCACTGCTCTGTTCTTCTGACATGTGTCAAACACCTTTTGAGGTGGCGCCATTCCAGAGCTCCCACTTGGCTTCATTTTTATTTTTATTTTATTTTTAGTAAAAGCAGCCCACCATGAGGTGGCGCCACCTGAGGGCTCCCTGCAAAAAGCCAGATTCAAATTTCAAACCCCCAGATAGCACCCCCTGAGATGGCGCCACATGGAGGGCTCAGATTGAGCCTGTTTGAAATTCAATTTTTTTTTAGAAAATCTATATAAACAAGGCTCCACGCCCAGCATAGGGGAGACCAATTTTTTTAGGGGCGACCAATTTTTTTGAGGGAGACCATCTTTTAAGAACTCTTATGAACTTGAAAATTCGACCTAGCCTTCTTGAGAATCCGATTTTCGCACTTTGGAATTCCCGCCCCCTTTGGCTCAGTGAAAAAGGGGTAGTGGGTCGATTTTGGTGAACCATCCGAAGCCTGGAGCGAAGGACGAACAAAGCTCGTAATAGCCGCCCCTTTCAAGAGCTCCTACGCTGCCTAACGAAGCAAGGTTCACCTCTTTTCCTCTTGATTTGATTTCATAATTCGATTCGGGAGTCGTTTGAAGAAAGAGCTCATCCGAGAGATGGATTGAGCTATTCTCATAAAACGACATATATGAAAATACATGATTATGCTTCCTTGATGATTTTTAGCATTCATGCATTTAGCTAGATTTAATTTGCATTTTATTTCATTAATTTAGCACATTTCATGAATTAATTAGGATTAATTTAGCATTTATTTCAATTCTGCTCATTTTCAGTAGTTCTCTGTTTTTGTCAGTCAGTCCACACGTCATTTCATGCATTTATTTTTTATTAAAAATCCCAAAAAAATCACGGAATGCGCCCTTAGGTGTCCCTAGAATTGTTTCAAAAATTCGGAAGCATTTGAATTTGTTCACTGCGGTAAACATTCAAAATGACAAGTCAAATTTTGTTATCCGGGATGCGTTTTAAAACGTATTTTCCGAATTGTAAAATCGAGATCTCCCTCATGGAAATCTGATTTTCGATCCAAAAAATGTTATGAACTCGGGTGAATGTCTGGTTTGTAACATCATTTTATCAGTTTTTTATGATTTTTTTTAATGTCTGACAAAAATCCGAGAATGCGGGACACGTGTCAGAGTCTGATTTGGGCCTCTGAGACTTTGGATCGACTTAGGTCGATGGTTTCTCTTTGTGTGTTGCTCAAAATCCAAAACTGTAAAAAGTGAAAGTTATGTCCGAGGTGTCCTCTATTTGCATATGAAAGCCCGCGATTTTTAGAATAGTGTTGATACCTGCTTCGGATTTTTCTTGTCAGTCTTATGTTTTGTTATATTTGTCTGTTCTATCAATTTAGGATTAAAAAGTTATATTTTTATCCATGTTTATGTTGATCCAATGCCAAATGCATGAACATGAAAGTTGTCCATGTAGGTGTCGTGACTAGCTCTGATTAATATCATAAATTTTCATTGCTTTTTTCTATTTGTTTGGCATTTTACATCAGATTAGGGTGATTTTTACCTCTATTAGAACTAAATCCCTGTTACTGAACTCACCATGGCTCAAATCCCGAGGCTGTAAAAACCAAAAATGTTCCATTTTGGGTCCTTTAGCAGTTTGCAAAATATCAGAAGTTTTCATGATGTAAATCTTGCATTATCATATTGGGCATTGCATTTGGTTCGGATCCATAGGCAAAATCCACCATTTTAGGATTTTCTTTAAATTTTAGCATTTAAATCATATCATTTCGTGATTTTTAGCATTTTAGAATGTTTATCAAAGTAAGTAGATGCTTCATACCGAATTTGGTGCAATTTGGAATCCATTTGAGGTTCAGATTAGCCAGAATATCAAAACAGGGTCCCGCAGGACCCGGATCCAAGCAAAAAACAAGCGAAATTCATTATTTTGGGTAAATTGCAAAATGCCAAATTCTGATTTTACAGTCCTAATGTGTTTAGCAGCATGTCATAATGTATCGTACTGCATTTCATCATCATTTGATTCAATTCGAATTTCGAAATCTCAATTTTACCAAGTTTTCCTTAAAAAAACCCTGATTTTAAAGGTATAACTTTATAATTAGGGGTATTTTGGTCATTTTGACCACCATTCCGAATTTCAAACTATTTTCTACTGAATTTTCTGCATTTACATCATTTCAAATATCAAGGAAGCATGAGAATAGAGTTTATATCCAATTAAATCCAATAATTTCATAATATTATTGGAAAATCTTGGAAAAACCCACATATTTGAGCTAACCATATTTCAAGTTTGGCAGGGACATTCAAAAGAAGGAGCTGAAGTCTGCAATTTCCATTTCTTTCATTTATTTAGTGATGTAATAAAGTAAATTTTGGAATAAGAGATTTAATTTCCTGCTTAGACTAGGATGCATATCATATAGTTAAATTTATGCAATATCCTGCTTATATGATTCATGCATTTTTATTTCAAAAGCACTATGGATGTACACGAATGGCATGTGCACCAACTCTTAGGGAGTTGATGAACTCGGTGGAGTCCATATTTACAGCCCTAGTCGGAATATGGACGAGACCCAGATCCATCATCTTTCTACTAGTCACATTGAGCCTACACTCTTAGGCTATCTTGAAAATGCACATCATATTTCAAATATCTTCAAAGCATTGTGCATTAAATCAATTAAACTCAGAACATATTCATGGCCACAGTCAGAATATGTGAAGGATTTATTTTGACTTAATACACATTTTTCCAACAAATTTCTTAGAAAATCTTTCAAAGTGCATTCATTCATATCATTTGCATCATGAAATCATTGGTTTTCTTATGATTTTCTCAAAAGAACTTCATCCTCAAGAAATCGATTTCTCAAGAAACTCTAAGAATCTTTCAAAATCGGTTTTCTCAAGTCAAGTTTTCCACAGTTTTCCATGGGAAAAGGTCATTTTCCCAAGATTTTCAAGCGAAGTCTCTCACCTTTCTCAAAGTCAAAATCGATTTCCAAGTATTTCAAGGTTAAGATTCTCAGGTTTTCAACTTCCCAAGTTTCAATTTTCCTTTTCCACAAGGGCCCAATGAATTTCCATCATTTTCCTAAGAAAATTCTCAAAGTCCAAGTTTTCCTAAGAAGTGTTTCCCTTTTCAAAGGTTCACCCTTTTCTCAAGAATCACCTCCATTTTCCCAGGATTTTCAACTATTCATGATTTTCCTATATCTTTATGAACTTTCCCGTGATTTCAAAACCCTTTTCTTATGAGTTTCCTGAGAAATTGACTTTCATCTTTTTCTTGAGAGATTCTTTTCAACTTCAAATATTTTCCAAGCATACATCATGTTTTCCCAAGTTGCATTTTCCAAAATCTCATAGCACATGCCTGAATTCTCTGTGCATTTAGGATAGAACACGATTTTGATGATTTAACTAAGTCAAGCACAATTTTGGTCCTTGGTTCGATTACCCCTGTTAAAGGCGGCAGGAACGGTCGAACCTCGTACCGACAGGTCGAGCCCCATCCTATGGATTTTTCCGCAATTTTCAAAACGGAGGCGAGTATTTCAAAAACAATTTCCAAAATCCGGTCAAGTTTGAAGCGCGAAAGCGTTTCCCTCTCTCTCTTCCGCAAGGAAGGGAAGACGAGAAAAAATTTCGCGACGATAACAGGTTTGGCGACCGAGATGGGACCTATCCTCGTCTGGTCAAAGTAGTGCTTGACTTAGTTCAATCATCGAAATTATGTTCACAAAATGTCAGCTCTTTACTTTTGCTATCATGCGAACCTAGGAGCCTAGATTCTGACCTAGATGACATTGATTGCATATAGCTTAGGCATGGTTTGGTAGGACCATATTGAGGAGAAATTTTCATGCTCACATAGACTTAGGTCTAAATACAACTCTCCTCAATTTAGGATCTAAATGCAAACAATGTATGCTTTTTCAAAGATTTTTCAAAAGTCTATTTCTCTAGCATTTAGAGCCCTCTATTTCTTGCATGTGATCATTTTTCAAAATCTCCATTACCTATCAATACTCGATCTTCACGTTGTTGGGCTCTCTTCCAGAACCATAGTTCGGGACAGAGCCTCACAACTGGGCCAACTATTTGGGTTAACACCCCCCTACCATGTACCGCGGGCCACAGTTCGAAGTATATCGGTAGGCGCTCAAGGATGTTGGAAAACCTTACCTTAGAACCGGAGTTGAAACTCTATGCCACGTACCTCGGATTTTGATTCGGGTATATCGGCATAACTGGATTGGACAAAGATGATCTGAACCTAGAGTTAGGATTAAGGTCCTACAGCTGTTTTCAAATTGATGCATCTAGAGTCAACCTTTTAGGGAGTGCTGAATGTGCATAAATGTTTGTGCAGGATGTGATTGTATGTATGATTTTCTCAATTCTTTATGTTTCCCAATGTTTCTCAACTCATTAGGTCTTTTTCCAAATATCCTTATTTTTCACAAGGTTTTTTTCTCAAACCCTGGATAATTTTCTCAAATATCCAATTTCTTTCAAAACTCCAGGTGATTTCTTTCATTCTACCATTCTACTGGATCTCGAATTTCCAGCTGCATTTTTATCCTGCCTGCAATTTTTTTTTAAAAATTTCCCACATTTTCCTAAGTCTCATTCTAAGTATTTCTCTATTTTCAGTTCGATGGCATCCAGTCAAGTCGATCCTATTTTTCCTGAAGGTCACATCTCCTACGAGGTGCGACAAGGTCGTCCTGAACATCGAGCCCTTAGCACCAGAATTTTCATTCCCCGGTGGTACTATTCCTGGCTAAAAAGCTTTTCCCGAATGTTCCCGGACCATTTGAGCGAGTGTGGATTAGAACTGGCGTCAGCAATCGGAAAGCAGATCATCAATGGCAACCTGATCCATGCAATGGCGGAGCGATGGAATCCTCGGACGTGCACCTTCTGGTTCCCATGGGGAGAGATGACCGTTTTAATGGATGAATTTTCAGAAATCATGGGGTTACCAGAACCAGCCGGTCAACCAGGAGACCCATTAGAGCATCAATTCCTTATCAATGTCAAGGGTTTGGACCCCCGAGACTCCTTAGCTCGTATGACAGGCCGCCGATCTTGGCCTCTGATCCAGTTGGAAGGAAATGAATATGTTGACCTACTTGAGTTGTACCGCCAGTACGGGACCTTCGTCGAAGTCAGCTCGCTATCAAGAACAACCAAAGAAAAGATCAAGAATGCAATGGTTCTATGCACTGTAGGATTATCCCTCTTCCCAGATGAACAAAACTACATGGACATCAGAATAATTCAGCTTATGAGAAGATGGGAAGTCGGCAAACCAATCGCCTCTCCATAGCCATGGCAGCGCTCGCATTCCTATAGCGAGGTCTGACTCGATTCTCGCTTGGAGAATCCATTTTAGTTGAAGGATGCATCTACGCACTTCAGTCCTGGTTTTTCCAACATGTTCCAGCCCGAGCAAGATCTTTCAGATACAATGGTCAAGAACTCCCAGTATCGCAGTACCGAACCATGATCAACAACATTCAAGAAGATGACGTTGTTTGGGACTATTTTGATCGGCAACTATCTCCTCCCAGATATACCTACGCTTATGGCAAGCGGTTCAAGTTGCTAGGACCATTCTTCTGCACTTACTACCAACCAGAGAGATGTGTTCGGCAGTTCTCCCAGAGGCAGCAGTATGTCGAAGCCCGACTATTATCAGGAGCTATGGCAGAGTTCGACCTCACTTCCGCACAATGGTCCGGGGCATATCATTCTTCCTGCTACAACTGGGATTCCTTTGTCTCTCTTAAAATCTTTCCAGGTCCTAGAGTGTCTGCCGACTATCATGAATGGTGGCAAATTGTTTGTCCCCCACCTCTTTGTCAAGATCAATAAAGTCATGTTTCCTCACTTCTATAAAATTGTCTCTCTCTCCATTGTGGTTTGACGACCTCGCCTAGGTAACAAGGCATATTTTCGTTGTTTATTTCTTTTGCAGAAGGAATGACAACACAATTGTCGTGATTCCCGCGACGACTCAGTCCCTAGTAATGGGATATCTTTTTCAAACTGTCTACCATATTTCCAGCAAATATTTCTTCCAAAAAAAAAAAATCAATTCCTACAAAATCTAATCAGGTATTTGCCCTGCAGAGAGCATCCACAGCATTTGATGGTTCAAACAAGATCAGGGAAAAGGACAGCAACACCGCAGTACCCGTCAGCCTCGGAAGAAGAAATGGGTTCCCCCCGATCCGAGAAGAGTCAAGAGCATCAGCAAGAAGATGATGGCATAGACCCTCAAATATATGCCATGTTTCAAAAAATGATGAACAAAATGATGAATGAACAGCCATGGACCAGCTCAGAAAGAAATCCATTCAGAGAAAGGTTCCATGGTCGCAGGGGTAAGAAGGCTCCCAAGAAGCAGATCCAGGCAGAAGAGATTTCAGATGAATCAGATTCCACTAAAAATACTGATGAAGAATATGAGGTGCCTCCGGCATTTCAGAAACGTGGCCAAAGTAAAAGCCGCATATCAAAGAGCAAAGAGGCAGAAGAGCCCTTGCAAGCGCAGTTCAAAGAAATGGCCCGAGTTGTCAAGGATCTGCAAGCCCGCGACAAGGGCAAGAAAGTCTTCACCAGTGAGGACTTCTATGACGGCTTAGAAGGGGATGATGATCTGGAGAATCTTCCCCGAAAATTCATCAAATTCGACGGCTCTGGTGACCCAAAAGCTCATCTCGCCACATTCTTCGCAGAATGCTCTCGGTTCAAAAGGGACAACAGAGCACTATTTCTATGCTTCCCCCGCAGCTTGGAAGGAGTTGCAGCCAAGTGGTATGCTGAGCATATCAACCCCATCGAGCTCAAGGAGTTCGACAAAGTTGTAAATCTGTTTATTGAACGTTTCTTGTTCAACACAGAAGGGCTGCCTACATTAAGCCATCTCTGCAATTTGAGGCAGAACGAGAATGAAAAGGCACGGGACTTCATTCACAGATGGAGATCGGCCTGCAACAAAATGAGAGATCCTATCTCGGAAAGGCACGCCCTGTCCCTAATCCTCAATAACTTTTCGCAGCCGTTAAGAGGATTGATCTCCACAGCACCATCCAGAACCTTCATTGAGCTGACAGAACGAGCCGAATGGCTCGAACTAAGTGTGAAAAATGGAGTCTATGAAGGCTTCACCTTTTCCAAGAACAACTCCCATGGTGAGCAGAAGAAGAAAGCTCACTTCACTTATTTTGCCAACAACAACAGCAAAGGCCAAAATCGATACAAAGGGTAGAAGAAAGATCACTGCTACAGCTCAAGCAGTTCGAACAACAAGGATCAGAAAGCAAAGCCTGCTCCTCAATACAGCAAGCCTCCTCAGCAGGATCAAGGGCCGAAGCTGCGTGAGAAGACTAGACATGAAGGATGGAGTTACGATAGAAAATTTACTCCTCTTGACCAATCACTCGAGGATGTGCTCGAGTACATGCTATCAAAAGAGATGGTTAAGTTGCCCAGATTGGCCGATCCCCCTGTGCCCATGGGGAAATGGAAAGATCACTTCTGCAAGTTCCACAGGACAGTAGGACACAACACTGAGAACTGCTTTGTTCTCAAAAACATCGTGCAAGATCTCATTGAAAAGAATCTATTGGTAGAAGGAGAAGAAGAAGAGAAAATGAACATTCTCAATCACCCCTTCCCTTCGCACACCACAGCGGTAGTGTCTGCACAGCCATTTCTACCGCATGAGCATATCAAGCCATGTTCTGCGCAAGATCTCCAAGTTCAACATCAGGTGACAGTGCTACGACAAGCAGCTTCTGATTCTAAGAAGATGGACTTAATCTCAGCATTCGACAAAATGAGAGTTTCGGAAGCATCTATGAAGTCAGCCCCCAAGTCAAAGGGAACTCCTGACTTCTTCAAGCAAATTATCAAACCCAGGCCGGAAAATTCAAGTCAGAAGCCTCTGACCGCTCTATCCAATGTCTCCATCTTTGATTTGGCCAAGAATTCTAGCAAGCACCAGCGAGTACTGGAAGATTTACTCAGGAAAATCAAAGTTAAGCCCAGTACCACTCCTGAAGACATGGCACATATTGTGAACTCTGCCATGACAAATGCGCCAATCACCTTCTCGGATGAGGACCTCCCAAAGCCTCATTCATTTCATAATAATGCCTTGTATATTGTCGTTCGAGTCAGTGGAATGACGGTTCCCCATGTACTGGTCGATGGAGGCAGTAGCCTCAACATATGTCCCGAGATGACCGCAAAAGCATTAGGGATCAAAGATGAAGAATACATCCCAGATCCCATCACAATATATGGGTTTGACAACCATGGTCAAACGACAAAAAGGAAGATATTTCTGGAGGTATTCATCAACTATTCGGTGCACTCTGTCCTTTTCCATGTGGTTAACGTACCACCCACCTACAACTTGCTGCTCGGAAGGACGTGGATTCATAATGCAAATACAGTACCTTCTACCCTGCATCAATGCGTAAAGTGGTCAAAAGGTGGAATGATTACCACAATACTGGGAGAAGACCCAGAAGAAAGGCTCCCGCAGCCCATGATTCCCCGACCATCATTCAACGCGGATATTCCCAGCATCAGGGAAAGTTAAGAGATCAGTCACGGAGAAAATCGAGAAATCCTTCCGACATCATCAGAACTATCCCCGCACACCGTAGCCATGACCCGATGGAGAGGTCCTCAATTCTTCAAGGTTGGAGGCCGAATCGACTACAGCACCATTAAGGATCACCCATTGTTTCCACAATTCATGAAGTCAAGAAAGGGATTTGAGTTACTCCTGAAACATGGTTATCAACCGTTCAAGGGACTCGGCAAGAACGAGGACGGCCGCATCGAGCCAGTGATCCAGAAACATCGTCCCCACAGAGCAGGACTAGGGTTCTCCGGAGGAAGCTCGTCAAAGAAGACTGTTTTTGTCAAAGGGGCACAATAAAGACCATTTGTTCTTTCTTTCCATTCTTTCCAAAATAAATGTCTCATTTTATCAAATGTCATTGATCAATTCAATCAATAAAATTCCAAGTTTCTTTGTCTATCCGGATGCCATCTACTCTCTTTTTGTCTATCTCTTCATTTTATAATTCAATGTCATTTTATGCATGGTTCTCTTCAAATGATTGCTTGTCTTACTGTAGGCCGATTTATCTGAACCAGATTTCTTATCCAAAATTTCAGAATGACTTCTCGGACAATTAAGAAGCTCGTTCTCAATCCCAAGGCTTTTCAGAAATCGGCAGCAATTCACAGAATCAAAGCAAGCACCAGAAATGATAAGATTGTAGAGCAGTCAGATGATTGTGCAGAATATGATCAGTCTCTTCAGGAATTACCAGAGTTCGCCGTTGTTCAGAAGCAAGATGAACCATCTCCTCTAGTACAAGATCCGACTGAAGAGGTCAATATCGGTTCAGAAAAAGATCCCAAAATTCTCCAGATCGGAACCAGTTTGAGTCCAGAAGAGAAGGAAAGACTTACAGATTTTCTCAAGCGGCATGAAGAAGTGTTTGCATGGACATATGAAGACATGCCAGGCTTAGACCCCAAATTGGTCGAACACCGTCTTGTCTTAAAGCCGGAGGCTAAACCAGTTAAGCAGAAGCTGAGAAAAATGGATCCAAGAATAGAACAACAAGTCAAGGAAGGACTTGAAGATTTGCTTAAAGCAGGATTTATTCGAGCTATTGACTACCCAGATTGGTTAGCCAATATCATCGTTGTCCCAAAGAAAAGTGGCAAAGTAAGGATCTGCATAGACTTCAGAGACCTCAATAAGGCAACTCCGAAGGATGACTATCCACTTCCAAGCATCGATCTTCTAGTCGATAGCACGGCAGGACATGCCATGTTCTCTTTCATGGACAGATATTCCGGCTACAATCAGATTAAGTTAGCCGCCCGCGACCAATCAAAAACTTCATTCACTACGCCTTGGGGCACTTTCTGCTATACCGTTATGCCTTTTGGACTCAAAAATGCCGGAGCAACATATCAACGAGCAATGACCGTTATCTTTCACGATCAGATGCGCAAAATCATGGATGCGTATGTTGATGATATCCTCGTGAAATTTAAAGAGGGAGAGGATCACCTCGAAGCCCTTGATCAAGTCTTTAAGCGACTCATTCTTTATAAGTTAAGGCTTAACCCGCAAAAGTGTGTCTTTGGAATCGAATCAGGCAAACTGTTGGGTTTTCTGGTCAGCAAAAAAGGGATTGAAGTTGACCCAGCCAAAGCAAAGGCTATCATTGATATGCCACCCCCAAAGAATCTCAAAGAACTGCGTAGCCTTCAAGGACGTATGCAGTCAATCCGGCGATTTATTTCCAATTTGGCAATGAGATGCGAACCTTTCAACCACTTACTCAGAAAAGGAGTGAAATTTGAATGGAGACCAGAGTGCCAACAATCGTTCGATCGAATAAAAAAGTATCTCCTCAATCCTCCAATCCTGAAGCCGCCTGAATTAGGAAAACCTCTTTTATTATACATCTCAGTCAATCAAGTCGCATGCGGCGGATTCTTGGCGCAATACAAAGAAGGCAGCTTGATAGAGTATGCCATCTATTACGTGAGTAATACTTTCATAGATTATGAAAAGAGATACTCTCAAATAGAGAAGATCTGCCTAGCTCTGGTGTGGATGTGTCAGAAGCTAAGACACTACCTGCTAGCATCTGAAGTCAAAATCTTGTCTAAACTCAATCCTCTCAAATACATCTTGGAGCAGCCTTTTCTCAGCGGACGAGTCACCAAATGGCAAGTCTTACTGATGCAATATGACTTAGAATATGTCTCACAGCAATCAATCAAAGGCCAAGCAATTGCAGATCAATTGGCAGATTTTCCTTTGGCAGAAGAAGCGAAAGCCGAAGATGACTTCCCTGATGAGCAAATTTGCAATATCCAGCAATCTCCAGTCTGGAATTTATTTTTCGATGGTTCCAAGAACATGGCCGGAATAGGCATCGAAATCCTATTAATCACTCCAGAAAAAGAGATGATTCTGTTTTCTCTCAAGTTAGATTTTCAATGTACTCACAATATGGCTGAATATGAAGCCCTGATTCAAGGTCTAAAGATTCTACTAGATTTCAATGTTAAAAGAGTGCACGCTTATGGCAACTCATTACTTGTTGTCAATCAAGTCCGAGCCGAATGGCAGGTCAAAGATCAGAAGCTATTTCCCTATCAGAAAATTGTTTCAGCTCTTGTGAGCAATTTTGAAGAATTTCAGCTCTTCCATATCAAGAGGGATTTTAATCAAGTGGCCGATAGTCTAGCCAGTTTAGGCTCCATTATGGCATTCAAGAATGGAGAATCTTGTCGCTCTTTTGAAATTGGTAGACTTGACCAACCTGCTTTCCTTCCAGCGGAACAAGTAAACCAGGCTGAGCAAAGGAAGAAGCCTTGGTATTACAACATCAAAACTTTCATAGAAATTGGCGAATTTCCTCCAGAACTCTCAAGGAAAGAGCAGCGAGCAATCCAGCGTATGTCCACTCGATACTTCATTCTGGCAAACATCCTATATCATCGTGGATTCAATTCAGAGTATTCCAGATGTTTGGATGAAGACAAAGCCAAAGAAGTCGTGCGAGAAGCACACGAAGGTATCTGTGGTGGCCACATCGGCTACCAAACCCTTGTCAAGCAAATCATCAGAGCAGGTTACTACTGGAAGACTATGCAACAAGACTGTTATCATTATGTGAAGAAGTGTGTGCAATGTCAGATACACGCACCTTCCATCCATGCTCCGACAACATATCTGCAATCTGTTGTCTCTCCATGGCCGTTCTCTATGTGGGCCTTCGATGTGGTAGGTCCCATCACTCCTTCAGCTTCAAATGGCCACAAAAACTTCCTTGCCGCAACAGAATATTTCACCAAGTGGGTAGAAGCTATCACTCTTCGCACCGTAGAAGGACGACATGTGGTCTCTTTCATTCACAAGAACATCCTTTGCCGTTTCGGCATCCCACATGACATTGTGTCAGACAATGGCAGTCATTTCAAGAATGAAAAGATGAAGATATTCTGCACAAAATTCAAGATCTATCACCATTTTTCTGCTCCATATTATCCTCAAGGGAATGGTCAGGCAGAGGCCACCAATAAGATTTTAATTTGTATCTTGGAGCGAACTGTGGAAACAGGACGTGACTGGCATGAGAAGATCCACGATGCACTATGGGCCTATCGGACCACCATTCGCACTCCAACAAACGCTACTCCATCAGAATTGGTCTATGGAACAGAAGTAGTATTGCCGCTACATGTTCAGAAGCCTGCTTTGAAATTCGCATCACTGTTGGAATTACCTCTTGATCGATACCAGCAACAGCGACTAGTGCAGCTAGACTTACTCGACGAGAGAAGGCTAAAAGCAGCAGAGCATGCTCAATCCTATCACCAGAGAGTAGCCAGGCAATATGCGAAGTCTATCATCGAAAGAAGATTCAAAGTCAATGATTTAGTACTTCGATCCACAGCTTATCTCAAGCATCGTCCCGACGGCAAGTGGTTGCCAAATTGGGAAGGCCCCTATGTCGTCAAAGAAACATTAACCCGCAACTCATATCGGCTCATCAATGCCGATGGGGTAGAATTGCCAGATCCTATTAATGCTCGACACTTGAAAAAGTTTTATACTTGAAACATTTATTCTCCTCTTGTAATTCTTCCTGTTTCCTTCAAATAATGATCCAACTTTCTTTCCCAGTTACACTGGGGCATTTTTAAAATTTTGTTCTGTATGCAGGCAGGATAAACAAATTCCTCATTTCACGCACGTGTGCAATCATATGCATCAATTCATATTCGTTTGCATTCAACTGCATTAACAACAATCCAGTCAGTATTGGGATTTCAACAAACAGTCCCGTCATAATTCCTAATGATTCAAAATGGAAAGATCATCGCCAATACTGAACCAAAACCCAACGCTCAAACTGGTATTGTTTCAAAATCCAGTGTTCAAACTGACACTTTTTCAAGATCCAACTTTTTGGAAAACTGAGTTTCGACTCGGGCTTTTATTCAAAACATCTTCTTTTGTTGATCCGAGTTCCGACTCGTGATCTCATTATTCATTTCAGACCCGAGCTCATTTTTTTTTTTGTTGATCCGGGTTCCGACTCGTGATCTCTTTACCTTATTCGAGCTCTAACTCGAGCTCTTCATTTTTTTTCATTTGTTGATCCGGGTTCCGACCCGAGATCTCTTTATTCATTCGAGCTTAGATTCGAGCTCTTCATTGTTCTCTGTTGATCCGAGTTCCGACTCGTGATCTCATTACTTTATTCGAGCCCTGACTCGAACTCTTCATTTTTTTCATTTGTTGATCCGGGTTCCGACTCGAGATCTCTTTATTCATTCGAGCTTAGATTCGAGCTCTTCATTTTTCATTTGTTGATTCGGGTTCCGACTCGAGATTTCTTTATTCATTCGAGCTCAAATTCGAACTCTTCATTTTCCTTTGTTGATACGGGTCCCGACTCATGATCTCATTATCTTATTCGAGCTCAGATTCGAGCTCTTCATTTTATCTGTTGATCTGAGTTCCGACTCATGATCTCAATTACCTTACTCGAACCCTGAATCGAGTTCTTCATTTTCTTTTGTTGATCCGGGTTCCGACTCGTGATCTCTATATTTTATTCGAGCTCTGACTCGAACTCATCATTCTCCTTTGATTGATCCAAGTCATTTCAATCATCAGGGTATGTCAATTGCTCAAAGTTTGATATTTTACCCTCCAAATTCCAATTTACATCTTTGAATCATGCAATTTCCAATTTTTGACCTTCGGGTCACCCAATTTCCAATTCTCAGTTTTAATTACCAATTTTCCAATTTTCGACCTTCGGGTCAATCAATTTCCAATTTTTGACCTTCGGGTCACCCAATTTCCAATTCTCAGTTTCAATTACCAATTTTCCAATTTTCGACCTTCGGGTCAATCAATTTCCAATCTTTGACCTTCGGGTCACTCAATTTCCAAATTTCGACCTTCGGGTCACTCAATTCTCAATTTCGACCTTCGGGTCACTCAATTCTCAATTTCGACTTTCGAGTCACACAATTTCGACCTTCGGGTCACTCAATTCTCAATTTCGACTTTCGAGTCACACAATTTCGACCTTTCGGTCAACCAATTCTCAATTTCGACCTTTTGGGTAAAATCAATTCTCAATTTCGATCGTCAAGTCATCCAATTTCGACCTTCGAGTCATCCCATTTCGAGCAACCAATTTTCCAATTTCCAATTTCAACCTTTGGGTCAATCAATCTCAATATCCAATTTCAATCATTTTCTCTTGCGAAAGACCCTTTTTAGGGAGAGTTCGAGGGAGCTCGTTCTTTTCGCATGCTATCCAATTCGTTCAATTAGCCCCTTTTCAGGGAGAGTTTGAAGGGACTCGCGTCTTTGTGAACCGTTTGCAAAACAATTTCCAATTTCACACGAGGAACCCTTTTAAAGGGAGAGGCTCGACGGAGACTCGCTTTTCTTGTGACCCCCCAATTTCATACTAGGCCATTTTCATCATGAAAGACCATCTTTGCAGGGAGAGTGTGATGGACTCGTTCCTTTCATGACCCAATTTTCAGACCTCACTATTATTGGCCCCCTTTCCATAGGAGAAGCCTAATATTAGGGAGCTTTGACGAAAGCTCAATTTCTCTTCGAAAGTTCATTTTGCAAACACCTCCTCTTCAGGGAAGAGAGGAGTATTTCCCATTTCCCATTCAGGTAAGGGCTAAGCCTGAGTCTCTCTTTTTGGGGAAAAAGAGAGGAGAATTTTCGTCACGGATGTGTTGAGCCGGATTTCAAATACTTATTTTCACCAAGGATTTCAAGAAAATTTTATCAAATTTTGTCAATCAAAGTATTTGTTGATTTCAGAATCTTTATTGCACTAATCTCTACCTCAGTTTACCTTTAGCATTACTTCCAAAAGAGTGAAGCTTTTGCGAAAAGAGATTCAAAACTCGAATTCTTTCTATTGGCCAACCAAAAGGATGAAGGATAAATCCTCGATATGGCCAGAAAAGAAGATTCAATGTTATTGAAAAGCCATAGATGATTGATACTGATCGCAGTCAATGGCACATTTTTAAAGACTATTCTTGAGAAAATGAGGCAGTGGAAATATCCTGAGTGCTAGAAAAGAGTGCATTTACCCAAGCCTCGTCTCCTCAAAATCACCTAAGCTGCAATTAAATATCCGCAAAAGGGATCTCTCACCTGTCGTCAAGATGAAGGCGAATTAGGCGAGTAGACCCCCGGGGCCAAAGAAGATTCGAAACATCTCCAAGATGACGGAGTTTTATGACGAATCCTTCCAGGGAAAGTCCAAAGCACTGTCGAGATGAAGGCAGATGCAATGAACCTCTCGACAATCCCTAAAAGATATTTAATTTCAGCTATCATCCAAAAATCTCTAAACCCATGAGCCAACATTATCCAAGAAGGATCGAAACATCTCCAAGATGAAGGAGCTTGTGACGTACCCTTCCAAAAGAGAGCAAGAGAGGAAAAAGAAAGAGAAAGAAAAAAAAAAGTCAGAATACCTCCAAAATGAAGGAGAATGCAGCCAAAACTCAAGAGAGCCAAAAGAGTGCAGTAAGATTATCATGAGAGAAGCTCCCAGGTTATCAAACTGCCAAATTTATCAAAAATCCTCTCTAAATTTGTGAAATTCTATTATCAATACTCTTTCATCAACTGCTTTCATAATATCAAATTCTCTTTCTTGTTCATATCAAGGAAATTAATAGCTTCCTTGAAGAAAGTCAATTGCAAACAATTTGGGTTTCCAATCTCGATTCTACGAAGTGAACCTTGCTTGGAGGTAATGCTTTGGGTAGAAAAGAAAGAATATCTTTGCAACAATGTGCAACATTTTCAAAAATTTTGTATCAACAACATAATTCTCAATATTTTGACAATAATTTCTAGCTATTCCGACGTGAAGTGAGAGCTTGATGTCCGTCCTTGATACATCCAGACACCAATTTGAAATCCCTCCTAAGGACTTGATTCCTTCCCTTCTTCGAGAGCATGAACTCTCAGATTTGCACACTTCCCTGTGTCCCCACTGTCCCACCATAGACAGTCCTATTTCGGTTTGAGGTCGAACCACCAATCATTTTCTCGCAAAAGGAAATTTCAAAAGCTAATTTTAGTCTAAGCAATGAGACGCCCAAGATCAATCCCTTTTCAAGCTTTAGGGACCCCATTTTCCTTCCTTTTGCAAAACCCCTGTCGGATTTACTGTGCAAAATCCGAAGGTTCCATCATGGTCTCTTCCTTCAAGGATTCCATTTCATTTGCTCCCCGATCAGGATAAGGGTATAAACCTGAGCTTCAATCAAAGAGGTATTTCATTTTCCGCCCGATCAGGATAAGGGTACAAACCTGAGCCTCAATCAAAGAGGTATTTCATTTTCCGCCCGATTAGGATAAGGGTACAAACCTGAGCCTCAATCAAAGAGGTGTTTCATTTTCCGCCCGATCAGGATAAGGGTATAAACCTGAGCCTCACTCAAAGAGGTATTTCATTTTCCGCCCGATCAGGTTAAGGGTACAAACCTGAGTCTCATTTCGATGAGATATTCCATTCCCCAATCAGGATAAGGGTCAAACCTGAGCTTCGTTCCATGCGAGGTATTTTTGTCCCATCCAGGTCAAGGGCATAAACCTGAACTTCGCTCTCATAGAGCAAATCTTTTTTCTTCATTCTTCGTTCCATATCTACCATCTTCCTCGGGCTAATTTCTTCACACTCAGTCAGATCCTTCTAACTGGGGCATTTTTTTATGTATAGCCCAAATTTGGTGTGTTTTTCTTTGCCACTAAGCTCGACCATGAGCCGGCTTAGTAGCAAAGAGGGGCATCTGTAAACACCCCAAATTTTTACTCACCTCCCCAACATTTCCACCAAGCATCAGTATCCAGCCTTTGAAATCGCCGGAGGGCAAAATGGTCATTTTTTGAGCCCGGACCTTGCAAAAGTCCAAATTTCATCTGGAACTCTCAAAATTTCTCTATTTTTAACTCAAATGTTCAAAAATTTATTCCTGACAGGAGACAGACAGCTCCAAGTCTTGGTTCAAGATTGCATTTCATAAGACATGGCATTGCATATCATTGTATGAGCATCTCATATCACTGCACTGCACAGCATGTCATTTCGAGGTCCAGAACTCTTGATTTCAAAATTTTCAATCCAGATTAGAATTTTAACTCTTTTCAAAATTGATTTCAAAACCCTGGGTCTTCAAAGTTATCAATTCTTCCCATTTTGCCCCCAGGGCTCAGAATTTCAAAATATTTCCTCAAGAAAACAATTTGGATAATTTTCAATAAATTTCAACTCAGATTTTTCCTTTTGTCAGCTATTCAACTATCATTCTTTTACAAAATCGCCCTACAGGGGCCAACTCTTTCCAAAAATTTATGTTTTACCAATTAGTCCAGATTTTATAAAAATTCCAAAAAGAAGTTGTTGTCTTGTCCTTATTTCAATAAAGAAGCAATGTGGAACCCACACTGAGGTGGTGTCACACAAGCTTTTCCTTTGAAAATTTGAATTTTGAAAACCCCAAAAATATAGGAGCCTTGTCCTCTGGATTGGCGCCACTTGTCTTTTCTCTCTCCTTCCATTTCCATGCCAAGTGTCAGTGTGGGGCTACCCTAAGAAGCCGCCACATGTCATCCCATTTATCTGCCATGTGTTAGTATCCTATCATGCGCCATGTGTCATTTCAAAAAAAACACCAGGAGATGCCAAGTGTCATAGGTTGTCCTGTCTAGAAAAAAAGTGGAGGCTTGTCTCCACTGAGGTGGCGCCACTTAAAGAGTGTCTCCTGCAGAGGACACATGTCAACCTCTCCCTCCTTCAGAAAAAGTAGCCTGACACATGTCTCTCCCTACCTTTCTTAGAAAAGTAGGAGACATGTGTCACTCCTAGCTTCCTCCAGAAAAGTAGGCTTGTCTCCTCTGAGGTGGCGCCATTTGGAGAATGTCTCCTGCAGAGGACACATGTCAATCTCTCATTTCCTCAGAAAAAGCAAATGCCATGTGTCATTCTCTACTCTTCTTAGGAAAAGTAGAGGACACATGTCATTTTCTACCTCCTTCAGAGAAAGCTAGAATTCAAATATTCAAACTCCAGGCTAGGTGGCGAAAATCCTGAACTTCACCTTTTCTATTTTGTGTGAGATGGTGCCACGTGTCCCTTTCCCTCCTTTTCCTCCCTCTTGCCACATGGCATTGTAGGAGCCACCCTGAGGTGGCGCCACATGTCCACCCTCCATTCCTCCAGGGCCAACCTCCATTTAAAATTCAAATCCCCCATGAGGTGGCGCCATCTGAAGAACCTCCTCCAGCAGGCTGACACTTGTCAGGTATGGAACCATCCTAGACTGCCACATGTCCAGATCTCCTTTCATCAGAAAAGTAGAATTCAAACTCCTCTGAGGTGGCACCTTCTGAGCCCACTGCTCTGTTCTTCTGACATGTGTCAAACACCTTTTGAGGTGGCGCCATTCCAGAGCTCCCACTTGGCTTCATTTTTATTTTTATTTTATTTTTAGTAAAAGCAGCCCACCATGAGGTGGCGCCACCTGAGGGCTCCCTGCAAAAAGCCATATTCGAATTTCAAACCCTCAGATAGCACCCTCTGAGATGGCGCCACATGGAGGGCTCAGATTGAGCCTGTTTGAAATTCAAATTTTTTTTAGAAAATCTATATAAACAAGGCTCCACGCCCAGCATAGGGGAGACCAATTTTTTTAGGGGAGACCAATTTTTTTGAGGGAGACCATCTTTTGAGAACTCTTGTGAACTTGAAAATTCGACCTAGCCTTCTTGAGAATCCGATTTTTGCACTTTGGAATTCCCGCCCCCTTTGGCTCAGTGAAAAAGGGGTAGTGGGTCGATTTTGGTGAACCATCCGAAGCCTGGAGCGAAGGACGAACGAAGCTCGTAATATCCGCCCCTTTCAAGAGATTCTACGCTGCCTAACGAAGCAAGGTGCACCTCTTTTCCTCTTGATTTGATTTCATAATTCGATTCGGGAGTCGTTTGAAGAAAGAGCTCATCCGAGAGATGGATTGAGCTATTCTCATAAAACGACATATATAAAAATACATGATTATGATCCCTTGATGATTTTTAGCATTCATGCATTTAGCTAGATTTAATTTGCATTTTATTTCATTAATTTAGCACATTTCATGAATTAATTAGGATTAATTTAGCATTTATTTCAATTCTGCTCATTTTCAGTAGTTCTCTGTTTTTATCAGGCAGTCCACACATCATTTCATGCATTTAGTTTTTATTAAAAATCCCAAAAAAACCACGGAATGCGCCCTTAGATGTCCCTAGAATTGTGCCAAAAATTCAGAAGCATTTGAATTTGTTTACTGCGGTAAACATTCAAAATGACAAGTCGGATTTTGTTACCCGGGATGCATTTTAAAAAGTATTTTCCGACTTGTAAAATCGATATCTCACTCATGGGAGATCTGATTTTCGATCCAAAAAATGTTATGAACTCGAGAGAATGTCTGGTTTTTAACATGATGTTCTTAGATTTTTATGATTTTTTTTAATGTCTAACAAAAATCCGAGAATGCGGGACACGTGTCAGAGTCTGATTTGGGCCTTTGAGACTTTGGATCGACTTAGGTCGATGGTTTCTCTTTGTGTGTTACTCAAAATCCAAAACTGTAAAAAGTGAAAGTTATGTCCGAGGTGTTCTCTGTTTGCATCTGAAAGCCCGCGATGTTTAGAACAGTGTTGATACCTGCTTCAGATTTTTCTTGTCAGTCCTCTGTTTTGTTACATTTGTCTGTTCTGTCAATTTAGGATTAAAAAGTTATATTTTTATCCATGTTTATGTTGCTCCAATGCCAAAGTCATGAACATAAAAGTTGTCCATGTAGGTGTCGTGAGTAGCTCTGATTAATATCATAAATTTCCATGGCTGTTTTCTATTTTTTTGGCATTTTACATCAGATTAGGGTGATTTTTACCTCTATTAGAACTAAATCCCTATTACTGAACTCACCATGGCTCAAATCCTGAGGCTGTAAAAACCAAAAATGTTCCATTTTGGGTCCTTTAGCAGTCTGCAAAATATCAGAAGTTTTCATGGTGTAAATCTTGCATTATCATATTGGGCATTGCATTTGGTTCGGATCCATAGGCAAAATCCACCATTTTAGGATTTCCTTTAAATTTTAGCATTTAAATCATATCATTTCGTGATTTTTAGCATTCTAGGCTGTTTATCAGAGTAAGTAGATGCTTCATACCGAATTTTGTGCAATTTGGAATCCATTTGAGGTTCGGATTAGCCATAATATCAAAACAGGGTCCCGCAGGACCCGGATCCAAGCAAAATTCATTATTTTGGGTAAATTGCAAAATGCCAAATTCTGATTTTACAGTCCTAATGTGTTTAGCAGCATGTCATAATGTATCATACTGCATTTCATCATCATTTGATTCAATTCGAATTTCGAAATCTCAATTTTACCAAGTTTTCCTTCAAAAAACCCTGATTTTAAAGGTATAACTTTATAATTAGGGGTATTTTGGTCATTTTGACCACCATTCCGAATTTCAAACTATTTTATACTGAATTTCCTGCATTTACATCATTTCATATATCAAGGAAGCATGAGAATAGGGTTTATATCCAATTAAATCCAATAATTTCATAATATTATTGGAAAATCTTGGAAAAACCCACATATTTGAGCTAACCATATTTCAAGTTTGGCAGGGACATTCAAAAGAAGGAGCTGAAGTCTGCAATTTCCATTTCTTTCATTTATTTAGTGATATAATAAAGTAAATTTTGGAATAAGAGATTTAATTTCCTGCTTAGACTAGGATGCATATCATATAGTTAAATTTATGCAATATCCTGCTTATATGATTCATGCATTTTTATTTCAAAAGCACTATAGATGTACACGAATGGCACGGGCACCAACTCTTAGGGAGTTGATGAACTCGGTGGAGTCCATATTTACGGCCCTAGTCGGAATATGGACGAGACCCAGATCCATCATCTTTCTACTAGTCACATTGAGCCTACACTCTTAGGCTATCTTGAAAATGCACATCATATTTCAAATATCTTCAAAGCATTGTGCATTAAATCAATTAAACTCAGAACATATTCATGGCCACAGTCAGAATATGTGAAGGATTTATTTTGACTTAATACACATTTTTCCAACAAATTTCTTAGAAAATCTTTCAAAGTGCATTCATTCATATCATTTGCATCATGAAATCATTGGTTTTCTTATGATTTTCTCAAAAGAACTTCATCCTCAAGAAATCGATTTCTCAAGAAACTCTAAGAATCTTTCAAAATCGGTTTTCTCAAGTCAAGTTTTCCACAGTTTTCCATGGGAAAAGGTCATTTTCCCAAGATTTTCAAGAGAAGTCTCTCACCTTTCTCAAAGTCAAAATCGATTTCCAAGTATTTCAAGGTTAAGATTCTCAGGTTTTCAACTTCCCAAGTTTCAATTTTCCTTTTCCACAAGGGCTTTCCAATGAATTTCCATCATTTTCCTAAGAAAACTCTCAAAGTCCAAGTTTTCCTAAGAAGTGTTTCCCTTTTCAAAGGTTCACCCTTTTCTCAAGAATCACCTCCATTTTCCCAGGATTTTCAACTATTCATGATTTTCCTACATCTTTATAAACTTTCCCGTGATTTCAAAACCCTTTTCTTCTGAGTTTCCTGAGAAATTGACTTTCATCTTTTTCCTGAGAGATTCTTTTCAACTTCAAATATTTTCCAAGCATACATCATGTTTTCCCAAGTTGAATTTTCCAAAATCTCATAGCACATGCCTGAATTCTCTGTGCATTTAGGATAGAACACGATTTTGATGATTTAACTAACTCAAGCACAATTTTGGTCCTTGATTCGATTACCCCTGTTAAAGGCGGCAGAAACGGTCGAACCTCGTACCGACAGGTCGAGCCCCATCCCATGGATTTTTCCGCAATTTTCAAAACGGAGGCGAGTATTTCAAAAACAATTTCCAAAATCCGGTCAAGTTTGAAGCGCGAAAGCGTTTCCCTCTCTCTCTTCCGCAAGGAAGGGAAGACAGGGAAAAAATTCGCGACGATAACACTCGGTCCCCAGTCCTCGAAGTTAGGGGGGCCAGGACTACCAATACATCCTAGGTGGTAGATCCAAGTCTTCTGCAGAAGTACATGGTGCATCCTAATTCTAGTTCTAGCCATTAGAGAGTACTTTCTCGATCGTGAACTGTCCCCTTTGGATATCCGTACGGCTAGTCACACAGGTTATAAAATAATAGACCCCCGTGTGGTCTTGATCCGCTACGATGTAGAATGCCTGTGCGTACCCACAAGGTAAGTAATAAGAGAAACTTAAAGTTAGTACATTTCTAACAGTCTTCAAGTGTGCGCATAATACTTGAGGTTTCTATGGTTAGAGTATGATTGTGGTTCACTCGTGTGATGCATAGCTCAGACATGTATTTCTTTAAATGCAGAATAAAGGATAACCTAAATGTGGTTCATGCATATGATGTACCGTGCTTACATGTTTATGGAATATAACATGAAATACTGGAATTTAGTGAACTGTACATTCATCACTTGTTTAGAAAGTTATTAGTTCTATCTAAACATGTTGCACATATACTTGTACACATGACATTGTGCACATTCATATGGATATTATGATTATTACTTAGATGGGATAGTCTGACCCCTTCTGGATTAATATTTTTCAGGAAACAGAATGACGAGCAATTGTGGTCATCGCTGCAGACAGTGCCATGTGACCATATCTTCTTCAGATGTCCTGAGAAATTCTGACTTGTAATAAATCAATAAGTTATAATTGATAACCTGTAGTATTTCAATGCAAGACTTTATTTTATTTAATGCCTTGAGTCTGTGCTATTACTTGTAACCCTCCCAAATAATTTGACTAAGGATTTAATAAAGCTTTTCCGCTGTTGTTTAAAAAAAAATTATTCTAAAATTTTAAAGCTAAATATTTGGGGCGTTCCAATATGTCTCTCAAAAGTTGATCAAAGGCCAAACCATTGCAGATCAATTGACAGACTTCCCCCCTAATAGAAGAAATTAAAGCAGAAGACGATTTTTCTGATGAGTGCGTCTATAATATCCAACAATCCCTAATTTGGAATTTATTTTTTGATGACTCTAAAAATATGGCTGGCATAGAGATCAAAATCTTATTGGTCACGCCTAAGAAGAAAATGATCCCTTATTCTCTAAAGCTTAACTTTCAATGTACTCACAACATGGTCGAGTATGAAGCTCTAATATAAGGCCTAAGAATTCTGCAAAATTTTAATGTCAAAAGAGTACATGCCTTTGGTGATTCATTGCTTGTCGTCAGTCAAGTTAAGGTTGAATGGCAGGTGAAAGATAAAAAAGTAATCCCTTATTAGAAGATTGTCTTAACTCTTATAGACAACTTCAAAGAATTCCAACTCAATCACATTAAAAGGGAATACAACCAAATGGCTGACGACTTGGCTAGTCTGGGCTCCATTTTGTCATTTAAAGACAATAAATCTGGTTGTTCTTTTGAAGTCAGCAAACTTGATCAGCCTATCTTCATTTCAACCATGCAAATAAATCACACTGAGCAAAAGAAGAAGCCTCAGTATCAAGATGTCAAAGATTTTATTGAAACTGGTGATTTTCCACTAGAAATGCCAAGAAGGGAAAGATGAGCAATCCAACGTATGTCTGCCCGATATTTCATCCTTGCTGATGTCCTTTATTGTCGTAGATTCAGTTCTGAGTATGCCAGATGCTTAGACAAAGATGAAGCCATAAAAAATATCCAAGAAGCACATGAAGGTATTTGCGGTAGCCACGTCGGTTACCAAACTCTTGTCAAGCAGATCATTCGAGCAGGGTATTATTGAAAAACTATGCAACAAGACTGCCATCAATTTATAAAGAAGTGTGTCAAGTGCCAGATGCACGCACCTTCCATTCATGCACTAGTCGCATATCTTCAATCCATTGTCTCTTCATAGCCATTCTCTATGTGGGCTTTCAATGTCGTAGTCCCAATTACTTCTTTTGCTTTCAATGACCACAATTTTTTTCTTGCCGCCACAGAATATTTTACTAAATGGGTTGAAGCTGTTACTGTGGAGCCCCAAACCCCAACCTTGGAAAATCTATTGAATTTTTAAGGATATTTTTTTTTGAAATAGTTTTACGACAAACAGCGAGAAGCAAGGGAAAAGGGGTAACTTAAGTAACAAGGTTGCAAGTCTGAGCGGGCCACAGGTAAGTATGCATATCCAACAAGTTTCAAAATATACAACCCAAAGTTTAATTACAAAATGAGACAAAAGTATAACAAATCTAATAGTCTCTCAAAACAGGGGGATCATCCCCTTAAAAACCCCAAAACCAAACTGAAGCAAGATCTGCAGCTAAGTGTGGATCCCCAAGCCTCCACCATGTGTTGTCGCATCGCCACTGTACCTATTCATCACCTTCATCTCCATAAAACAGGGCCATCACTCTTGCGAGGTGGTGAAGAAACAACAACATATCTCTATTTCTCAAGGAAGACGCATGTATATAACATGAAACATGCGAAACAACAAATACATGTGTCTGTGTCAAGTAAGTGCATGTATAACAAGTGCAAACAAGCTAAAGCAATGAACAGGAAACTGAGCAACTACTATACACAAGTAGCTAAGAAAGGTATGGGAGGCAGAACAAGTACAGAAGCAAGTAAGTAAAGGGAACTACTACAGTACATTAGCTGTGATTGGTTACTATTTAAGTTCTTCTGATTACTCCTTCGGGTACGCGAACGAACCTCGCATTATGTGAGTCATGCACCCAATGTCTGTTATTCAATTTCTAATATGGTAATCGGGATCAGGGATACTACAGACCGAGTAAACCTCATGCGAGCAACACGCAACTGAGAGAAACCCTCACATAGGTAAGGATTGCAATCCATACTACTGCAGTAGTAAGGTATCTTAAAAGATTACCTCGACCTCCCTAACTCTGAGTGACTGGAGGTCAAAGGATGCTATAACTCATGTTAAAACACGTGTCGTAGTAACAACTAGTCACTCATGGTTGTACCATCCACCCTCTCTAAGGTGAACCATTTTGTGAATGGGGCGCGACAGATTTATCTTTCTTAGGCTCATCTATCAAGTCATACCTCCTTTCAAGGTATTTATGCCTCGTGGTCCCTGCGGGGCACGCAAATGAGGTTTTAGCCTACCCATCCACGTGCTTAGCCTCACACGGCTAACAAGAGCACATCGCTCGTGAAAGCGATCTTAACACCATTTTATCTTTCTCATTACTAGGGTATAGACATACGTGAACTTACTCACAAACAAGGGGCCATCGCCCAAATACTCCAATTGAGTCTAAACAACCACAACAATGTATTTCTTATACCCTATGGTGTTTAAGTTTTTGTGTCATTTTATACATCACAAGTGTATTGTGCACTCATCAATGCCTCAAGCACGAGACCAAAATGTACCTCTCGAGGTACGTACTATGTAGTACTAGTGTCAAGTTGTGCTACGTGTAGGTGCAAACTAAGACCCACAAAATCTCAAGTCAATTGCACAATTATGAAACATAGGCAAAGATACATATGCGTATCTTAGGAAAATATATTTCAATTACATGAGAATGTGCAAGTGAGTGTATAATTTTACAATTTCAAGAGATATGCAATTCAAGAGCATAACATAACCATAATTGTAAGTACATTGAGCTGAAACAAGTAATGCAAGCTTCTAATTACAATTTCAAGTGGTTAGAACTTCAAATGTCAATATTTGGCAATTCTCGCATAGCGAGGCCACTTTCGTAGAAAAGATTTATGATTTTCGATACACTTATGTGTTGAGATTGAAATATAGAATATTCCCATTTGTATGAGAATTACATTTGCATTTCCAAGGTGGATCACCGCACTTGCGGGAGAAATGATGTAAATATGTCACGATGACAATTATACGTATATGCATCACTGGGTTGCTAATGTTCGCAAAACACCTTGCTCTGATGCTGACAAAGTGGAACCTATTTCCATAAGGGGATTCATGAATTTGACACACTTACGTGTCAAGAATGAAATCTAGGATATTCCCAACTTATGGGAGTAACATTAGCGTTACCCCGGTATGGGTTATTGTACTATACAGAGACAACCGACACAAAAATAATGGTTTTTGATAAGATGACCAAAAACCTTAATCGGTGGGGAAAATCATACACATTGGTGGCATTGCACTACTTACTAATGGCGCACTTAGAGTCCATCTAAAACAGAGCGACAAAGAGCCCACACGAAAGAACCATTTGGGTTCACCTCTCCTTCGCCCACCTAAATGCATCAAACTCAAGGCACAGGGTGCCGATATGCCCAAACACCAACTGTGGCCCCCAAGGGCCACTCTAGGCACACATATACTCTACTGCTCTGATTAAATGGGGTTGTCGGACAACAAACTTGAACCCTCCAAAAATGGCAAGCTCTAAGCTTTAATACAATGCTCAGTTGCGACTCATTCTGCCCTTACTATATATATATATATATATATATATATATATATATATATATATATATATATATATATATATATATATATATCCCTTTATTTTTTTTTGTCTTAAACCCCCTAGACACATTATTATTGTAGCTGAAACATTGCATCGCAATAGACCACTGGGTCCATGCCTAGTGTGCCACACGGTTCAGGGAGCATACCTGAATGCTCGGTGAGGCCGCTCGGGTGCGCCATCACCCGGTTCCTTAAACCGACCAAGGCAACCCAATGGGTTGCATTCCGGTCCTTTGGAACAGACCCCTAAACTGATTCACGACCCTGGTCTGGGTCTTATCGTCAGACCAGAGGGCTGACAAGGCTGGCAACCAATAAGGGGGCACCCAAATGGCAGGGTGCCAGGGTGTGACTCACACCTGGCAGCACCTTGCCGCACAAAGGCCAACAACCAGGGGAAAGTGCATGGATCTGGTCCTCTAGACCAGACCATGCAGATCTGACAAGCGCTGGCTGGCATAGGGCAGAAGTCCAAAACGGGGCTACCCAGGATGCGGCTAGCACCCGGAGGGCACCATGGTGCCAAAGAAGAAAAGAAACCAAAAAGGGGGGGGGGGGAGGGGGTGCGGGGGTGCGGGGGTGCGGTTGGTCACGGGTCTGGTCCTCCAGACCAGACCATATGGTCTAACAGACTTGCTTGTCTGAGCCCATGGGCTCAGATCAGCTATGTCAAAAGACGGGAGCTCAGTCTAGGCTCCCAAACCAGCTAGGCTACCTAGGCACCTTGGGTACCCGGTGGCTTGCCGCGCACTAACCAAACTTGGGGCCTCTAGACGAGACCCTGACTATGACATGGCTCTGTTCTGAACCCAGGGGTTCAGACCAGACCTAACCCCTTGGGACAGGGTCTGAACCCAACACCCCAAGGTGATAGGGCTAACCGGGTGCTGGTTACACCCGGTGTCCAGACGCGTGCCAAGAGAGAACGCCTAGGGCTAGGTGCACCTGGCTCAGACCAGGGTGCACCTAGTCAGGTCTGTCCCAGCAGGGGACAGACCAATCGAATACCTTGCAAAAAGAAAAGACCATTAACAGGAAGAAAAGAAACACTGAAGGTGGGGGAAATGAAAATGGAAAAGAAGAAGGGCTGCAACGTCTAGATTAGGCTACGAATGTGCCCAGTCTGGACTCACCCGAAGGCTCAAAATGTACCTCAGCTATCCCCATGATCTTGAGAGGGGATGAGGGCATCACATGCACCCGCAAATTGGGTTGCTCACGCATGCAAAGACTAACAAACACGAAAGAGAAGAAAATACACCTTTGGGGATTACATGCAAACACTTGAGAAAAGCATACTATCATATCTACATTCCAATGAAGCCTATCAAGAGAAAAACAATGGAATCTGTATAGGAATTTGGGGCTTAGAGTCCTTCTCTCTCCATGGAACAGAACAAAGAAATGCTCATGTCCCACACTAACATCAAATAGCCACTTAATCCGTCAAGAGCCATGCATACATGGATGCGTTTGACCCTCTTGACTTCATGTTCAAACCCTCTACATTTTTCAAAAGAAACAAAAATATGGGGTTCTCGGTTTCACCTTGATTATTCGAAGAGGATGGAGGAGAAGCTATGGTGGATTCTGTTGCAAGGGCTCCACGAAAATGGTGGAGGTGACACCCCACACGGCTAAGGGAGAGAGAGAGATGAGAAAGAGAGAGAGAGAGTTCCAAAACTTGCCAACTCAAGGAAATGCTTTCTCTTTCTTTCACTAAAAGCTTTTATATGCTAATGCTAAAGCACCAACGGCTAGGATTAAAGCTGGGGGAGATGAGTGGTTGGGGTCAAACACGCCCCTACCCAAATCGCCCAACTCCACCCTTCTTTTTTAAAAAAAAGATTTTTGCAAGGGTGCCATGGGGCTGCCGCCCCCATGCTCCCAATGAGGCTCAACCACTCTCATTATGGCTCTTCCTTGAAAAGGGCCATAGGGATTTTGTAAATCCCATGGGGCGCAGCCCCATGTTGATTGCTTGGAGGGGCGCCCCACCTTCATGATGGTGCTCCTTGCATCATCATGAAGTCGCCTACTATGGGTAGGGCCAATCGTGGCCCTCCCTTTAAAAACGCCTTCTAGATCTTACAAAAATGCCATTACCCCAGCTGGTCAACTTGACCAGCTGGTCTTCATGGCTAAAGACATCCACACTTGCCAAGGATGGTCAACCATGGGGTTGGTCAACCCTCCCCAAGTCGCCCCTAACTCAAAACGGGATAATGTTTCATGATTAAATTTTTATTTATCATTAATGATAATAATAAAAATATCACCATATATTTTTATTCTAAATTCCTCATTACGATCAAATTCTCAGGCCTTTTTCAAGAAAAATATCATCTCTCACGAAATTTACTCGCGTTATGACTCGTATACTATCGATATGCATTTTTCAATAATTCACATGCATTGACGAGGTTTTTTCTTCATTTGGGTCTCAAATTCAGGGACAAACTAAATATATACATTATAAATTTACCCTTAAAATTTCAGAAGTTAAATCATTACGAATTTCCCTCAATCGCTATTTACATTTTACTTACGCGATTTTCTGACTTCGTATATCCATACAGGTACAGAAATGAGAAATTCTCTAAATCGCACAAAAAATCTCATACACTAAAACACTTCACATTTTATTACCTTAAAAATATCTTGGACCTTACAGTCACATTGCATACAGTGAAAGGTCGCCATGTGGTCTCTTTCATTCACAAAAATAGTCTTTGTCGTTTCGGCATACCACATGACATTATTTCAGATCATGGCAGCCATTTCAAGAACGAGAAGATGAAGGTTTTCTATTCAAAAGTCAGGACCCACCATCATTTTTTAGCTCTCTATTATCTTCAAGGGAATGGTCAGGCAGAAGCCACCAACAAAATTCTGATTCACATTTTGGAGAGAACTGTTGAGACGAGTTGAGATTGGCACGAGAAAATCCATGACACACTTTTGACATACCGAAGTACCATTCAAACTCCAACCAATGCCACTCCTTCAAAGCTTGTTTACGGGACCAAGGTGGTACTACCCTTCCATATTTAAAAGCCTGCTCTCAAATTTGTGTCACTGCTAGAATTGCCGCTTGATCAATATCAACATCAGAGACTGGTACAGCTGGATCTGCTGGATGAAAGAAGGCTCAAGGCATCCGAACATGCTTAATCTTATCATCAAAGGATAGCCCAACAGTATGCCAAATATGTCATCGAGAGAAGATTTTAAGTTAATGATCTGGTCTTCAGATCAACAACTCATCTTAAGCATCGTCCACGTGGTAAATAGTCCCCAAATTGGGAAGGTCCTTATATGGTTAAAGAAGCATTGCCCCATAATTTATATCATCTGATCAATGCAGATGAGGTGGAGTTGCCAGATCCTATCAATGCTCTACATTTAAAGAAATTTTACAGCTAAAATGCCTATTCTATCTCTTGTATTTGTCAAAGAGCTTTGTGATCATCGCAAAATTTTCCCTCTCTCGGTTTCTCTCTCTTCCTTCTCTTTTCATTTCCAACCTCTATTTTCCCTTTTTGAAGGAGAAGATAAAAGATAGAAATAAAGAGAGAAGAGAAAAGAAAAGAAGAGAAAATGGACTCTTTTGCGAAGGTCACACTTGACCTTAATTTGAAAATATTTAGAAAATTACTCGCCTCCGTTTTGAAATATTTGCGAGAAAATTAAGAGACAGGATCATCAACTTAGGATTTAATCACCTTTTATTAGAATGGTGCACGTGATATTCGTGTTTTCATTCGTGAATTTTTGAGAAATAAGATGAAAATGATATGAAAATAAGCGATTTATGACAATAATATGCTCATTCATTCTATCTAAGGCTGGAAATATAAAGAATTCTCATTATATCTAGTTATTACAATTTAAAACTCCTAATCTAAAAGGAAAAATGACATTTTCTGCACGATTTCTGCAAAATTCAAGTTAGCACAGAGTAAAATATGCCTATGAAAGGAAATTTACACAATATACAACGCAAATGACAAGAGATTCATGCATATGATTTGCATTTTTAATGCAAATTTCAGTGTATCATAGGGATGAGGACATACATATATTGGTTTGATGAAATATTCATGCAATATGCCAAAGGTTTATACAAGGGTATATGTATGTGTATTGATGAAAAGGGGTATGAGTAGAGAAATGGTCATACAAGTGAACAGAGGGTGGTAAGGATGGTAAGTATTGTACATGTATATATATGTATGTATATACATACATATATATATATATATATATATATATATATATATATATATATATATATATATATGACATGGATGAGGAGATATAATGGGATATTTATGCATTACAAGATGCGGATGGTGCAGATTGCAAGATGCCTAAGTGTTGCTGCCTATGCAAATGGAAGAGTGCAGGGAGGTTGGTGAAAGTGCAATGAGCAGACAATAGAAAATGGCTGGATAGTGGAAGTGTAGCGGTGACTTTGAGAGGCTGTGCAACAATGATGAATGAGGTACAGTGCAGTGAATTGAATTTACATGAGGTTATACATGAAAGTAGTGAGGTGGGGACACAATAAGTCAGGAAAATGGAAGTGCAGCTGATGTCATGTCCGGGTACAAGGAATGAGGGTGAATGGAGGTAACAGGAAAGCAGTGTTATTATGATGCCGAAAATACAGATGAATAGTGATGAGGCTGTTGGTAAAATGATATGGGAAATTGCTGGATTGACGCTTCTGTAATCATCCGAAGTGGAGCTGCAGCAGTGCCTAAGCACTACTGTAGCTAAAAAAAAAAAGGTACAACTTCAAACGATGGTGTTGGGAGGGAGGTCCCAGCACAGTGGGATGTATGTATTGTTATGAATATAATGGTAATGAGGGTAACATGGGGGTTAGAATGCTTGTAATGTAGGGACAACAACGATGTACTGTAGGTGAACAACTTCATTAATAGATGGTTGTGGTAGACGTTGCTGTGGAGACATACAACAGGTGACTGTTAACAAATGTTACAAGATAATAGTAGATGGAGAGATATGAGTGGCTGAAGGGGTACTAATGAATAATGGGCAATAGGATGGTGTTGTAGAGGGTTCCATGGCAATGAATAGTGCCATTTGCAGATATGCATATATTGGGTGGTGGTGCGGGTGAAGGAGAATTAGCAAAAACCCCTGAACTTGACACAACCTGTGAAGATGGTGAAGAAAACATGGAAGGGTTTGAAGCAGGAGATAGAGATGATGCATCCATTTCTGTCTTTGTCCACTCAATCTTTTTCAACAGAAAACTTTTGATTATGAGTGCAGCATTACCCAAATGCTAAACAACAGCATACCCATGTCAAAACACAAGCTTCATAGTAAAATTGCATCAACCCCAACTGAAAACCCTGGACCTGTCTTCCACTCCATATTCTGTATATTCTCTTAATCAAAATGTATTTATGAAATACCTTTGGTGAATGAACCACCCTGGCATTGACATTGAAAGAAGAGATCCCAGTGCTTAGGTAGTGTCTAGAGGCCAATCTTGGATGGTCATGTGAGAGGTTTTAGCAGGGAAACCATGATTGCAACTAAAACCATCAGAGCTTTCATAGAGCACCTATTCTAAGATTTCATCCATGATTATTAACAAGTGCTTAACCAACTTTGAATTCATCTCAGGCTGGTCTGTTTCCAGTGTGGTGAAGTATGGAGCATCAAAAAGGTTATGGAAAACAATTTGTTTTCCCTTGGCACCCAAAAGCTTAAACCTAATAGATTCCGCACACTGGGAGTATGTAATAGGCCTAGTGAACCCAATGTACATTCAGTGGACAACAATTCAAATCCTTCTACAGAGCGCAGGAGTTCTACACATTCTAGAGTACCAACATTGTCATTAACAGAGGCAAGAAAACTTACAGAGCCTGAAGCATTCCCAAATGCATTAGTTCACATAGAAAAGAAAACTAACAAAGCCTGAAGCATTCCCAAATGCATTAGTTCACATAGGCAAGAAAACTAACAGAGCCTGAAACAAAATTGCTAAACCTGAGAAACCCACCCAGATCTTGTGGCCCATATTCACACCTATTTGTCCCAACTGAATTTTGTTGTTTCCGTAAAGGGTGATATCCCTCAAAATTCACCTTCATTTGAAACAAAATAAAATAGTTGCTTTGCAGCCCTCCTGGAGCATCTTTTTGGATCATAAATGATGCCACGTATTTTGTTTTAGCCATGTAAATGTTCGGAGCAACACTACTACATCCGAGGTGAACAAACACTGAAACAAGGATGCTGAACTGAATTTGATATCGAATGAGGATGATGACCAAATGCAACGCATATAACGAATTTAAAACTTGCGGCAAGCATGGATTGAGTTGAATATTTAGAAGAGACAATCAGAAAATAAAATCAATATAATTGATATGCTAAAATCAATATAATACGTTACTTGAATATCATCATTCAGCAGATTGGTTTTTCAGATTGTTATGACAGCTTGACGAACTACTTTCAGCCATAAATCAATTCGCAGTGAATCGATCTCTGCGAGTTGATCTACGCTAAGCAAAATGATAAATGGCAAAGTAGATGGCTAAGCACTGTGATACAACATTGGCGTAGCAGTTTATTGTCACCATTGATGGTGTCCACGGTGGATGCATAAAACATGGATGGGGTTTAACAATAACATAAAGGGTTTGTAGAATTAGAACATGATGTTGTTGATGCAAATGAAATCCGTTGAATCATAATGCAATGAGATTTATGAACATTATGCAAGAATTTGAAATGTAGATGATCCCCACGACAATACGACATGGATTTATTGGTTCATTATGCAAAATATATATATGACGATTGAGAATGAAGGGACGATGTGCCAATGCAACGATATTACAATAACAATGCATAACAAGTAAAGGAATGAGATGATGCATAATGTGATGAATATGAAACAGAAAGGATCAGATGAAATGGATGATACTACACAAAAATATATAAAAAAAAATGAATATGTATTCAAACTACATAAACCAAAGCAATTGCCACGAAAACAAAGAAAGACACAAAAAAAATGTTGGAATGGGATCATTCCAATGCTATCGCATATTTGTAGATCGATTTTGCTATGATCAAATCGATATTACAGGGGTGTTTTAATGGAAAGAACAAGAAAAACCAGGGAAATAAGATAAAAGAGAGAAGGGGGATGGCACTTACTATGACCTTATGCTGCAGAGGTGGTCGACCTTCTTCAACCAACTTAGAGAAATCAAGAGAAAAGAGGTTGAGAAAAGGGAGAAGGGATCAAGGGAAGAAGGCAATGGGGAAAGGGAAAGAAGAGGGGAGGAGAAAAGTGGATGGTTCGAAGACCCCCTGCACCTCCTGTTTTATAACAGGAGGTCGTTATGTTTTTTACAAGGGAGGTCCAAAAAGCATTTTGAAAACTTTAAAAAGTGGTTCCTTTTTAAGGATTTTCTGAAAAGATGGTTTTAATAAAGAAACTTTCAAAAAGGGGTTTCTAAAACCGATTTTTTGTATTTTTCTTTTCCCTTTTTATTATATATATATATATATATATATATATATATATATATATATATATATATATATATATATATATATATATTTACTCTTTTTCTTTGCATTATATATATATTTTTTATGTTTTTGATATAAAAACTCTGAAAACTAAAAGGGTTTTAAATTAATTTGGCAAAATTTAAAAATATTTATCAAAGAAGTATTTTCTGAGAATTTGGGTTTATCTTTTTGGAATTTTCTTCAGAAGACAGGTTTAGATCCGAGATTTGAGAAAATATTCGAGTTTTAAACCTCGAATCGAGGAATATAGAGTCTCGAATCCAAATGGACACCAGGTCGACTATTTGAGCATTTTAGAATTTATTTTTGGTATTTTTGTAAAATTTAACATGAAAATTGGATAGTGAGGCTCAGATTTGGATTTTAACACTGGATCCGGATCTGAGATCGAGTCAAATATGTAAAATGAATTTAATTTCAGTAAAATCTGAGAAATAAACTGGAATTTAGATTTAAAACTGACTCAATTACTCAGAGAATAGGGTCAGGGGCAAAAAGGGAATATTTACAACATTTTTGAAAAATTTGGGGTGTTCACAAGCTTCCTTGAATAACAATAGTCAGCTATTCTTTTGTCCAATGTCGTCTTTCCTTGTTATACAAAGGCATTTTCTGTTATAAAAAATCATTTTATTTCAAACATCCTGTATGCAGGCAAGATCAAACAAAATCTTTCATCTTCAATTTTCATCCATTTTCATACCCATTCAAAATATGGGATAATCCTGAGACCATGCCACATGAACAATGCAACTTTGTTCGAATCATAAACTATCTCGGATAAAGATTTTTCATAAATTTCTCATCTTAATCATCAGGAGTCTTCAAAAAATTGGTAATCTCCAGATTCAGTTTACAATCTTTACCGATTTGTCTCAAATTCGATCTCAGATCGAACCCTCTTCTGAAAACCAGTCCTCACACTGGTCATTTTCAAAATTTTAGATCTTAGATCAAATCATTTTCTAAAAACCCAGTCCTCATACTGGTCATTTTCAAAATTTTGATCTTAGATCAAATCATTTTCTAAAAACCCAGTCCTCGCACTGGTCATTTTCAAAAAGTTTCTGATTTAGATCAGTTCTATTTTCAAAATCCAGTCCTCACACTGGTTATTTTCAAAATTTTGATCGTTAGATCAATCTCATTTCCAAAATCCAATCCTCGGGCTGGTTATTTTCAAGATTCATATCTTAGATCGAATCCTTTTCCAAAACCCAGTCCTCGTACTGGTCATTTTCAAAATTTTTTATATTAGATCAAACCATTTTTTAAACCCAATCCTCGCACTGGTCATTTTCAAAATCTTCGATTGTAGATCAGATTATTTTCTAAAAACCCAGTCCCAACACTGATTATTTTCAAAAATTTTGATCTTAGATTGAAACCCTTTTTCTAAAACCCAGTCCTCGCACTGGTGATTTTCAAAAATTTAATCTTTAAATTTTATACTTTTCTTCAGAATCCAGCTTTCCGGTTGGCCTTCTCTAAAATTCAACCTGCGAGTTGATCTTTATCAATGCCCATCATTTTCCAACCTTCGGGTTATAATTTTATCAAGGCCTATCATTTTCCAACCTTCGGGTTGTAATTTGATAAATGTCAATCATTTCCCAACCTCTGGGTTGCAATTTTATCAATGTTAATCTTTTTTCAACCTTCGGGTTGCAATTTTGTCAAAAAACAATCATTCTCCAACCTTCAGGTTGCAATTTTGCCAATGATGGTCTTTTAACCTTCGAGTTGAACCCATTTTCAAGTTGGTCCAATATCTCAATCAACCATTTTCGCTTGCGAAATACCCTTTCATCCGGAGAGAGTTCGAGGGAGCTCATTCCTCTTACAAGTAACCCATATCTTTTCTTTTGTTCGCAAGCACCCTGTTTCCAAGGAGAGTTTGAAGGGACCCGCTTATTCGCAAACTGTTTGCAAAACAACAAAATTCTTATTTTACACAAAGAAACCTTTTTTTTTCAAGGAGAGTTTTGACGAAAGCCCATTTTCTTTATGACCCCCAATTTCTCATTTTGGCCTTCCTGTCATAGAGGATCCTTTTTCCAGGAAGAGTGTGGTAGACTCACTCCTTTATGATATTTTTCTCGACCTTTATTTCTGGCCTCCTTTTTATGAGAGAAGCCTAGGATCAGGGATCTTTGACGAAAGCTCAATTTCTCTTCAAAAGTTTTATTTTGCAAACACCTCCTCTTTAGGGAAAAGATGAGTATTTCTTGTCGTCTTATTCAGACCAAGGGTTAAACCTGGACTTCTGTTGGGGAAAAGAGAAGTAATTTTCAGCCATGGATTTATTAATTGGACATCAGATAATTCTTTCACCAAGGATTCCAGGGCATTTTGCCAATTTGTTACCAAAACTATTTGTTGATTTCAAAATTTTATTGCACAAAAAAAAATCACTTCAAATTACCTCTAGTATTCTTTCCCAAAAAGGTGAAGCTTTTTGCGAAGAAAGAACAAAATTCAAAGCTTTTCTGTTGGTCAACCAAAAGGATGAAAAAAGATCATCAATATGGCCGGCAAAGAAAAATTTAATGATGTTGAAAAATCAGAAATGAATTGATATTGATCATAGCTATGACGCATTTTTAAAGACAATTCTTCTGACAATAAGGCAGTGTAGATATCCTGAGTGATAGATAATCTATTCAATTTTGTCAATAATGCAAGCATAGTTAATTATCTGCAAAAGGAATCTCTCAACTATCGTCAAGTTGAAGACCGATAGGCGAGTTAGACCCCTGTGGACAAAGAAGACTCAAATCATCTCCAAGTTAAAGGAGCATGTAACGGATCCTTCCAGGGAAAGTTCATATCATCGTCCAAGATGAAGGCTGATATAATGAACCTCTCGACATACCCTAAAAGATATTTGATTTATGTTATCATCAAAAGATTCCCAACCAAAGAGGCAATATCATCAATCTAATTCTCGGAGACAAAGAAGGCTCTGATCATCTCCGAGTTGAAGGAAAATGTGACTTGTTATTTTAGGAAAAAATAGAACATCTCTAAGATGAAGGATGATGTGATGAACTTCCCATCAAACCACAAAAGAGCTCAATTTTATGTCTTAAAAAGTGCAAAGAGTATATGTGGACAAACTCCAGATATCAAACTGCCAAAATTGTCAGAAATCATCTTTTCTTATGCGAAATTCTTTCATCAATGTATTTTCATCATTTACTTTTATGAAGCTGAGAATAATTCCTCTCTTTTCATATAAAGAAAATGGATAGCTTCCTTGAAGAAGCCCCATAATAACAAAATTCGAATTTGACCCTTGAATCTATGGAATTAACCTCGTTGGAAGAAATACTTTAGGTAAAAGAGGGAATATCTTCTGTACATACGTGTACATTTTCAACATTTGAATCAGCTACAGTTTTATCTTATTGGCAATATTTTCTGGTAATCCTGACATGAAATAAGAACTTGACTTCTTTTTTATATATCTAGCATTGCTTCCCTCTTTTGCGTGGTCGAAAGAGTCGCTTCATCCCTCTTTCACATGGTTGAAAGAGTTGCTTTATCTCTCTAGGACTTGATAACCCAGGTTTTCAAGGTCATTTTGTTCTTCTTTTGATTTGAGCGCTTGGGCTCTCAGATCCACACACTTCCTTGCTTTTCCCACTGTCCCGCCATAGACAATTCATTTTCAGGTTGAGGTCGGAACCTGCTATTTCTCACAAAAGGTCATTTTCAAAAGCTATTTTAGTCTCACTCATGAGACGCTCCATTTCAGTCTCTTTTTCAAAGCTTTAGGGACACCATTTTCCTTACCTTTTGCAACCCTTTTCGGATTCCTTGTGCATAATTCGGAAGTCCCATCATGGTTTCTTCATTTGAGGATTCTATATTTTCATTTTTCGATCAGGTTTAGGGTTAAATCTGACCCTCACTTTGGGAGGCATTTCATTCCTTGTTCAGGTAAGGGTCAAACCTGAGCCTCAGTCCATGATGCATTTTCATCCCATCCAGGTCAAGGGCTAAACCTGAATTTCTACAAAAAGGCCATTTCAAAAGATTATTTTATCTCAATCATGAGACTTCTCTATCAAATATTTGAAGATCTCATTTTTCTCGCCTTTTGCAACCTCGCTTCGCGAGGATCATTTTCACAATCAATTCTTTCACACTCAGTTGGGATTTTCTGACTGAGCATTTTTATTTTGAAATTTAGTGTGTTTTTTATTTGCCACTAAGCTCGACTTTCAACCAGCTTAGTAGCAAAGAGGGGTATCTGTAAACACCCCAAATTTTTTAGGTCCATTTTGGACACCCTCTTTCATAGATGCCAACCCCTTGCAGGGAAATGTAAGAGTCTCACCCTTAGGTTTATCCTAGTCTAGAGGTCAGTTTACCCCCATTTTGTCAATAAAATTATGATTTTACCCCTAAGTCACCCTTAGCCCTTTGTTAGTTAAACTTAGCCAAGCTCATTTTAAGTTCAAAGGAGTTAGAATGAGTCATTTCCAGTTCCCCTGAACTCACGATGGGCGATGTCAGTTCATTTCAGCTAAATTTAGTTCATTTCAGGCAAAATGAGCTCATTTCTAGCTCGAATTTTAGCTGAAGTACTCTCGAGTCAGTCAAATCCAGTATATCCTATCCCCATAGTCTAATTTGAGTTCACCATGAGTTTTAATGATTCAGTTCCAATTTTAACTCCTTGAAACTCATTTCAGCTTATTTTAGCTCAATTAAGTCAAAATTGAGCCAACCCAAGTTGGTTGAGCTAGTGTTTTAACTTTTGATTTAGTTCACCTTAGTAAACTCACTTTTATTTTAGTTCATTTCAATCCTATCTAGTTCAAATTAGTTTAAACTAGTCTAGTACCCTATTTTGCTACCTCTACAGGGCAAAAATAATAAATTCTTCAAAATATCAATTCTATCAATTTCTCAAACTGGGACAAGTCCCAATTCGGACTTGGATCAATTTCTTTATCTGATATTTTATCAATATCCAAGATTCGATCCATATTTCAATTCAGATATTGGATCAAATGCTGGATCTGATGTTTATTTTCTAACCTGGACCTAGATCTTTCATCAAATTCATTCTATTATCTATACATAGAGTCTAAATCACTTTCTAAACCTGGAATGTCCCATCGGATATCCAGGATCCAATCAATCACTCTCAGATCCATTTCCATCTGGATCCACCTTCTAATCCATTTAGAAGGATAATTGGATCAGTTTCTGAACTCAAACTCAGATTTATTTCATTGTCTCATATCTGAGACCCAATTTCCTCAGATCTTTATCCAAGATCCAATTCCATTTCTAGGCCCGATCCAGTATCAAATCTAAAATTCAAATCCAATTTCTATCATGGGCTTAGATGTTTCATCCAATTTCATCCAATTCAATTTCATTTTTTGGGCTCGATCCAATTCTAGATTCAATCTAAGATCCAAATCCAAATTCTATTTCAGGCCCAAATTTTCTATTTTCTGATTATATCCAGGATCTAATCATCATTTGGATCCATTTTTTTCATTTTTTTTATCAAAATCCAAATCCAATTTTTATTCAAAACCTCAGATCCAGATCCTTTTCAAAATTCAATTCCAAAATTAATCCTCTTAGTTCAAAAACATGTCCAGTATTCTCCTTATTTAAAAAAAAAATGATATTTCAAAACTGGATCCACTTTAAAATCTTAATTTGAATTTCAAATATCAAAATGGATCCAGATTCAAATTCAAAATCCAATTTTTATTCAATCTTCAAAATCAAATCCTTGAATTTTAAATTCAAATTCAAATTCATTAGTTTTTGCAAAAACTTTTGGAAAATTTGTCTGGATCCAATTTACAACTCGAACTGGATTTTAAAGAAAAATCAAAGAAAAATCAAAAGTGGATTTTAGATCCAGTCAAGATCCATTAAATTCAAAAACCAAAATTCTCCCTTTATTTCTTTCATTTTCACTTTCTCTTTTTAAATCCTTTCCTTTGTTAGATTTTAAAATCAAAAGAAGAAAAAAATACATTTTTTAAAGGAGGCGCCATGACATTTTCTTTCAATTTAAAAAAATGATTTTCGCTTTAAACTTTTTGTTTAGTTTAAAAACCCATTTTTAAACTTGTTTTAACTTTCCCCTTTGTTTTTAAAAAAAATCCACATGTGCACACACTTGAAAGTGGTGCCACATGTCCACTTTTTCTTAAACTTTCCACATTGCCCTTTTTGAAAAATGAAAAATGACCCACATGGGGGGGGGGGTCGACCCCCCTTTGTGAGCTCTAAGGGTGACATGTGGAGGAGCTTTCTAGAGCCCCCTCTACATCAGCCCTATCTTAACTAACCCACCATTTTGATATGTCCAAAATGCCCTTCATTTGGGCCCTAAATAGACCCCCTAGGGGGGGGGGGGATTTCCATCACTTGAAGCTCTTGGATTGAAGCCATCTTTGGGAGAAGAAGGCACTTTCCTTCTTCTTCTCTACAGCCAAAGTAATCCTCCACTCTTCCCTAATTTCAAAATTTTCTTTTCTTCTTCTATTTCTTTTCGTTTTGCATTTTTTGTTTTTTCTCTCTCTCTCTCTCTCTCTCTCGCTTTCTTACATTTTCATTTTAATTTCAATGCAATTTGATTTGTAACATTATAGATCTGAAGCATATGCATTTGAGTTTCTAATTTGATCATTTGATTCATGCATTTTGATCATTGATCTATGCATTTTCATTCTAGCCATTTAGATTATAGAGATTTGATCTTCTATATATCAACTCTCACTTTCAATTGGCTAAATCAATTTTAATTTATGCTCAAACACTTCAATTTTATTTTTTAGATGTTTTAATTCTAATTTTGCATCATTTTCACCATCATCCATTATATGAAATGCTAGATTTCATTCTTGATCATTTGATCCATGCAATAATTAGATGTTATTTCATTGAACTATGTTTAGATTACATTTTTAATTATGCTCTGATTTTAGATCCATTAATTCATCCAAAATTCAGTGTCATTTTAATCTGAATTTTTTACTGCAACTTCATGCATGTATCCTTGGAATCTCCACCAAAATTCATTTTATTATGAGGTCTTTTGACTCACTTTAAAAATCAAGATTCAAAACCTGTCAATCTACACCATCAGAATTTTAGCAGAATCAGGACAGACTTGCCGGGGTAATTTCTCCCTAACCGAAGGTGATCTGATCTCTCTGATCCATAAAATTGGTGTTTCCAGAATTGAATATAGTTTGTTTATACCAATTGTTAGCAATTTCTATGGTCATTTCATACCTGATTTTGATCTGAAACTACAACCCTATCACTCTCTATCATTTTAATTGCTTAGGTTTTAGTTCATTTTGTCAGAGTCATATCTCTCTAATGGGAGATCATTTTTTAGATCTGTAAAAAGGGTTTTGTTCAGTTACATGGCTAGTTCATCTCTGCCAATGTTTATCAATTTCTATGATCAATTTTTATTTCATTTGTATTTAAAATCGAAACCTTGTCTGTCTGCCATGTCAGGTATTGCCCAGGTTCAGGATCGACTTGTTGTAGTCATATCTCCCCAATGCGAGATCATTTTTTAGATATGTAAAAAGATTTTTTTCCTTGAAATGTCTAGTTTATGCATGCCAATTTTTATAAATTTGTATTGCCATTTCATATTTTATTCTGATAAAAAATCAGAACCCTATCGTTTTACATTCTCAGGTCTTGCTCAGACTTTGAGTCATCTTGTTTAGATTAGCTCTCCCTAATGAGAGATCATTTTCAAGATCTGTAAAAAGAGTTTTCTTCCATTATGTGTCTAGTTTATTTCTATCATTTTTTATAAATTTTTATGCTTATTTGCTATTTAACTATTAAAAATCGAAACTGGTTACAAAACTTTATGTTCTGTAACAGGTTCATTCTCTGAGATAGAACTGTGACTTCTCGAAGTTCTCATTTTCAAACCAGAGTTGATCTTCCATTTTTGTAAATTTAAGTAACTTTTGGATTGTGTTAAGGAACTTCTTCCATAAATTTGGGAGAAATTGAGTTGGGTTAGCCTCTGAAACACCCAAATTACAGAAGCTTGTCTGTGAAAATTTAATTTCCTACTCTTAAAATTAATTCTCCATTGTTTCATTTATATCTCAAGATTCAGAAATGATTTTGAAGTTCTGTCAAAAGAAGATGTTTATCTGATGTGTTCTGAATCCATGAATTCATTTTGAGCTTAATTTGAGTTATTTTTTATCTTCATTCACCCGAAATGCTCTGACAAGTTTTCTTATAAATCTTGATTCTGCAAATTCCAGTTTTAATTTGATAAAAAATCCTAAATTGGGGTTTTCTTCAAAGTTTTCTTGAATTTTTTAATTCTAGATTGTTCCTAGGGTTGTTAGGGGGCTCCATATCAATTTTCATAAATTTCTATGATCATTTGACCTTTCATTCATTGCATTCTTCAAAATCGATTTTATATAAATGCATATTTTTTGTTAAAATGAAGTTAAATTAGGTATTTTAGCATTTTAAAGTTTATTTTTTTTGTATAATTCATATATTTCATAAATTAAAAATGTTGTCCATCAACTTAGAATGCCTTATCTTCATTTTAATAAGTTTTGGAGTTTATTTGCTTCTTATTTCAATGATTTTCAATGTCTCTTTTATAAAATCTTTAATTTCAAAGTTATATTCATTTTAAATTCAAATTTCAAAGTGAAGTTTGATGTTTCAAGACGCAATTTTGAAAATTTGAACTCCAAAATAACTTTTCAAATGCTTTTGTAAAGTCATGCATCCTTTGCATTTATTTTGTTTATTTTTTCTTTATTTTTGAAGCATAAAAGGCTAATTTTGGCTATTTTTTTAAAATTTTCTAATAATTAAAGAAAAATTCATAAAAGCCTACATTTATTTCTAACAAGTTTTCTAATTTTACAGGAATTTTTGTTATTTTACTATTTTATCAATTATTGTATTAATACAAAGGGTTGTAATTGATTAATTAATAAGAATTTTACTTTATGCTTAGTTTAGGAATGAATAAGCATATAGTTTAATTTCAGTTTTTATGATTAATTTGTTTTATTTTTATTTTTATTTCAATTACACCATGGTAAGACACGAATGACACGTACACCACTTTAATAGAGGATAATAAAACTAAGTTCGTATTTGTGGCCATAGTCAGAATACGAATAATATTTAGAATTACTATTCTTTATTAAAGAAAATTCGACCTATACTCTTAGGTCATTTTAAAAAATCATCAATTTTCAAAGTCAATTTCCTTTTTCTTCCTTTATTGGAATTTAAATAAAAGTTAATTTGAAGTATGCTTATGACCATAGTCATGGATATATTGAAAATTTAACTTTGTTTTAATTCTATAAAGGCACAAAAACTCTCTCTTGTAAAATAAAATGATTTTTCAATAAAATTCTTTCTAAACTTTTTTATAAAATAATGCATTCAGCACTTAGGATAGAATTGCATCATTTAATTATTTTGTATTTTCAAAATATTATCAATTTCAAAGTATTTTCCAAGTGATTTTCGAAATCTATTTCAATCCATTTTCAAAACTAATTTTCAAAGTAAACTTAAAGTTATTTTTGAAAATCAATTTCAAATTCAAATTGTTTTTTAAATCATTTTCAAATTCAAAATCATTTGCAAATTCAAAGTGTTTTCAAAATTATTTTCAAATTCAAAGCACTTTCAAAATATTTTCCAAGTTATTTCAATTTAATTTGAAGTTATTTTCAAAGTTAATTTTGATTCAATTTGGAAACATTTTCAATAATTATTTCATTCAATTTTCATATAATTTTCAATTTTATTTTCAATTATTTTTAATCATTTTCAAACATTTTCAAAGCAATTTTAGAGTGATTTTTGAATTCATTTTCAAAGTGATTTCTCAAAATAATTTCAAAATTTTCTAAGTCAATTTCAAAGTATTTTCACAAGTATTTTTTAAATATATTTTCTAAGTCAATTTCAAAATTCACTTGGAACTCAATTTTAATTTTCTAAGTACTTTCAAAACAAAATGATTCCCAAAGCATGCATCATGTTTTCAAATATACATTTTTTGAAAATTCATAGCACTGCATTTAGGATTTAGGATAATTTCTTAAGCAGATTTGGGCAAAGCAAAGGCATAAATTCGATCTTTGGTTCAATTACCTTTAATAAATGTGTCAGGAACGGTTGAACCTCGTACCGTCGAGTGAGTTCATTTTTTCGCATTTTTTAAAAAACAGAGGCGAGTTTTATTTTAAAACCATTGTTCAAAAAGAATTTATAAAAAAAAAAATGTTGAAATGCAAAAGATATGAAATTTTTTGCATGGAAACTTTTTTTCATCCCAAAAATCAAAGGTGCAAGTAAGCTTAACCAATTCTAGCCTGCTGAATTGTGCAATTTTATTTACAAAGTCATCACAAAAATAATGGTTAACAAAATAAAGGGAAGCATGAAAAGTATTATCAGTATCAGCCAACAGACTTTTCTGAAAGGACGAAGCTGGCAAGAAGTGTTTTGTTGGCGCAAGAAATGGTGGACTCATGGATTGACCACCATATTGTCCACGGTGGGAGAACGGCAACAATTTAGGATAATGTGAAATGAGTGAGTGGTGAAGGTTCTGGTATTGATTTTTGGTTCGACCCCTGGTGCGCACAACTTCATGCAATCGAGGTTGCAAAAGTTGGGCTTCCAACTCGTTGTTCTCTATGTGAAGAAGCAGATTGGGAAGATTCGAATCATCTTTTCCTTCTTTGCTCCGTGATTGCTGGCCTATGGAGAAGGGTTACGAATCTTTATGGCATCCATTGGCGGCCTACATGACAGCTTACAAGGAGGAACCTTCAACCTTCAATCATGGTTCACCATCAGCCTTAAAAACAAACAGTGGCGCTGGGGAACCAACAAATTTTTGAGGCGGCAAAGAGGAGCCCAGGGGTCTTCTTATCCTCAGGGAACATGTTTTGCGTGTTCTACACAATTCAGAGGAGGCCGCTGCAGTTCAGTGCAGAATTCTATGCTGCTGGATCCCTCCAAAACCAGGGTGGACTCAAATCTCCATTTGTGGGTTGTTCCAAACTGCCTGTCCCTTCGGTATCACACGGGCCACTTCATTGAACCCGGGTGCTTCTCAAGTGGAGGCAATCTGAAGGAAAGGGAATAAATAGTGTGGGTGGACCAACATCCTCACCTTGGTGGAACCAAGATCGAATGTCATTTTGGGGAGTAGAAGGGTGGACCTGGTGTCCAAAACCAGTCAATTCTTCGAAGGTAAACTCTAGACTTCGACTCTTCTTTAGGCTCTGATAACAATTATGTATAGTTTTGGCAGGTTTTGTATTCAAAAAGTTAAACCATAAATCCAACATTATAGCTAGACACTTAGCCAAATTGGCTTAAAGGGGGATACAAAAATCATGGAAAGACTCTTTCAGTTGTGTATAACTTTGAAATTTTTTTGTATACATGTTAAATTTAATACCAATACAATAGTGAAACAATTAGCCATATTGGCCAAAGGGGGGGGGGGGTGCACAAGTCCTAGGACCATCGCCCCGGACTGGTCCCCATTGAGGGATCACATATAGATTCAAGTAAGACTTAATGGATTCTGGTAGGGGGTCCCCAGCTTGCCTTTCGAAAAAAAGAAAAGAATAAAAAGCAGTCCAATTAATCACATAGGTATCCGATTTGAACATTAAGTTTGGACCTTATTTCAAGGATCAGTATCCACCGAATCAATGTGCACCACCCTAGGTCGTTCCACATTGGCGCTTTCCTATACTTGCTACCTTATCCTTACCACCAAAATAAAAACAATCCAGTCTGGCCCGGTTATGGCAGTGCTTGAGCTATGAGGTCTGTAGGTCTATAATAGATTGAGCATGACAAAGACCCAGCCAAATTAGGTCAATCATGCATGCCATATTTAGGGCTGGGAAACAATAAAAAGTGCTCATGGTTTGGCTTTGTATTCAGCTTGTAAAATAAGCTCAGCAAGCCAAACATGAACAATGGGTGTTGGGCTTGACTTATACGCTCATTAATTAGCAATAAATAAACAAGGGTCTAATATTTGGTGTTATTGAAGACACTAAATTATATGGAAGTATTGAGTTGAAAACCATAGGTTTTATATTTTTGTTTTGTAGGCTAAATCTTATGGATGTGATCTACAATGTTTGTTTAGTGTGAAATGAGTTTTGAATTGTATGATTGTGACAGAAACAAGTTTTTCAAGGGATTAAAAAATTAACGGTCTACAATGCACAAAAATCTCATGACTCAAAAAATCATATTTTTTTATCCAAGTAACACGATCAAACGTTTGATACTTAGCAAACATATCTTCCTGAACACATCTATCATCTATGTGGCCACATTGAGTTGATAAAGCCTGAACCTATGATTTTCAATTCAATAGTTCTCTATAATTTTGTGCCTTTAATAGCACCAAAATATTAACCCATAAATAAGTATATATATATATATGTGTGTATAGATAGAGAGAGAGATAAGTGTCTATCATGAGTTAAACAAGGGTTTTTCGTAAATCTGACCCTGCAGATATGTTCAGCATAGTTGATTTGCTAAGAAAGGATGCTTGGATTGTGTTTTTCTGATAAAAAAATGACTTTTTATGTCTTGAATATTTATAAAAATTTTACACCGTAGATGTCAGGATTGGATGATCCAAGAGTCCATTCCTTAAAAATCAAGCATGTAGAATACATCTGTATGGTCAGATTTGAGAAAAAAAACGTGAAAAAACTCTTCAAATACCCTATATGATGATGCCAACAAGCTACATTATTTCAATCTAAAAACTGCAAAAAATATATAAATAGTGTAAAACATGTAAAATTTAAAACATAAGAAATACAAAGAAAATGTTTTCAATTATCCCATTCATGTTGCAATAAAAGCACATATTTAAAATGTGATATTTTCAATAAATACATTTGTTCAATATTATCAAGATAAAAATCATAACATTTTCAAGACATTGTTGATACGTGTTGCATAGAAACCTAGCACAAGCCAATACCGAGTCTTTTTTTTTTGCTTTGGTTAGATGTGCAACAGATTTACAGACTTCCATGGTGGGTAGAATGTTGTCAGTGACTCATTATCATTGTGAATCAACCGATTCGTATTGCATCAGCCCAGAATCGATACTAAACAGGGTTGAATGGGCTAATTTTTCAAAAATGCTTAAAAATCATTATTTTTACTGACATATGTCATCTCCTGGTTGAAAACTGGCTTATTCAGCTCAAGAGAAGTTGAAGCCCTAAATTTTTTTCATTATACATAAAATTTCTATTATTTATTAAAGAGGTTTCCACATTTTTTTCTTAAATTCTTAATATCCTCTATATTTACTAATTGGGTTCATATATATATTCATACTGCACCAAAAAAACATAAAATAGTTTAAACATATATCTAAAATCCACATTTCTTGCTTTTAATGAATGTATTGATTAAATCTTTATAGACAAGCATTGTCATTATATCTCTTTCAATACATAGCATAGCTAATCCACGAAAAAACCTTGCAAACCCTTGTTTGCTCATGATAGACACTTCTCTCTCTCTCTATATATATATATATATTTTTTTTTTGAAGGCACAAAATTATATGAAACTATTGAGCTGAAAATCATAGGTTCAAGCTTTATCAACTCAACGTCACCATATAAATGTATTTAGGAAGGTATGCTTGCTAAGTATCAAGCCTTTGATCGTGTTATTTGGATACAAAAATATGATTTTTTGAGTCATAAAATTTAAGTGCATTGTGGACAGTTAATTTTTGAATCCCTTAAAAAAACCTATTTATGTGTCAATTCAAAACTAGTTTGGCATTAAACAAACATTGTAGATCACATTCATGGGATTTAACCTACAAAACAAAAATATAAAACCTATGTTTTTCAATTCAATACTTCCATATAACTTGGTGCCTTCAATAGCACCAAATATTAAACCCTTATTTATTTATTGCTTGTTAATGAGCGTGTATGAGCAAGTCTAACTGAGCCGAACACCCATTGTTCATGTTTCGCTTGCTGAGCTTATTTTACAAGCTGAAAACAAAAAGCCAAGCCATGAACGCTTTTTATTGTTTCCCAGCCCTGAATATGACAAGTTTGATTGACCTGATTTGGTTGGGTCTTTGTCATCCTCAATCTATTATAGACCTACAGTCCTGATAGCTTAAGCACTGGTATAACCAGGCCAATTGGATTGTTTTTATTTTGGTGGTAAGGATAAGGTAGCAAGTATAGGAAAGCGCCAATGTGCAACGACCTAGTGTGGTGCACATTGATTCGGTGGATACGGGTCCAAGTTAATGTTCAAATCGGATTGGTGGGCCCCACGCAAGCCACCCTCGACGTGTATTTTGTGGTGTCCTGTGGATTCTCACCCTCTCATCACTGGACTCTCTCTCTCTCTCTTCCCGACCTACACGAGTCACCAGAAGAGGAGAGCGGCGAAGAAATTCAGGAGAAGAGGGAATTCCCGGGAATTTCTGTTACCTTGTTCGATCGTTTCGTCTCTTTCTCTTTCCCTCTCGATTTCTAGAAATGGCTGCCGTTCTGGAGGTGTTTCCGGTCGCTCGCCCCTCGGCCGGCCGGAGAGCCGCGGCCTTGGCGGCTGCGCAGTCACCGGTTTCCAGCAGGGCATTCCGGAAACCAATCTCCCTCCCGGAGATGCGAGGGCTGCGGCTTGTGGCTCGCCCTGCCGAGGTTTGCTCGGCGGTGTGCTTCGGGAGCCGGAGGACAAGGGGAGTGGTGGTCTGTGAGCTGCCGGACACGGCGACCCAAGGTTTGGATTTGTAGGGTTAGGGTTAGGAATAGTCTCTCTCTCTCGATTTGTTTCCAGTTGAGTGATTTGCTGGAGTTATTGCGGATTAGATGGCTCAATCATTTTACGTATTTACGGTAAAGGTGCCGTGTTCTGATTTAACTTAATTTTTCAAGGGAAAATGATTTTTGATTACAGAAATTCAGTTTTCTTAGTGCCTCTTTTGATAAAATTATCTCGGCGAATCATGATTTGTTTGGTAAGCGCAGAGGGATCATTCAGTGTGATTTTTTATGTTTTAGTTCTAGACTTCTAGTTATGTTCTTGGGAATAGGTCCATTTGTTCATCAGATGTTGGAGTTTTTACTTCTTTCTTCATAGACTGCCATGGCCGACAGATCCCTGCACGATTTTTGATGATTTTTTCTTTCATAATGAAAATACCGTTTAATTTTTAGAAATCATGCATGAATTCTAGTGTCTGTAAGCCGTATCGAAGGAAAATTTGATTTCGGGATAATGTAATGCAAATTTCATAATATTAGTTTTTCTTTGATCGCTACGAAGGTTTTCTCGTTTGATGATAAATCAGCAATGATCTTCTTCTATTTTGTGTGTTGTTATATTTTCTCATTCTTGAGTTATAATCGTTTTTGGGAACTGCGTGTTGTGTATTTTCTTAAGCATTTTGTGCTGCTTTATTATTGGATTGGCTTGGTTGATGCAAATCTCTCTTCATGTTCAAAAATGCAATTGCAATTTTGATACCCTTATTTATGTTTAAGACAAGATATTTTTGATGCATTCACTTTCTGTACTATTAGAGGTAGAGTGCCAATTGAGCATCTCAGGGTCTTCCGATGCAAAATTTTGTCGAAAATAGGTTTGTGAACATTGAATGCATATTTGGTCAAGAGTTTCTTATTCTCAGGATATATTTGTTCAGCAGACACACTGCTTTCCCTCCATCCTGATGAATTTCTTATCTAAATTGGCTCCTGTAACTTGGTTGTCGCTGTCTATTTTCATGTTGTTTTAAGAAGGTAGCTTGGTATGGTGAAAGTATCTTAGCTGAAGGGTCTCTGATCTGATTCCCTCTAAGGGGCTATCGGCTAACTTGTGTACATCAAAAGTGCATGATACAGTTACTGGTTGACATCTTTGAGGGGCTCTAGTATTTTCTACATATGGGCATGGTAGCTGTTATTTTATTGAATTTTTTATACGATTCTTGTCTTGAAGGTATCTTCTGGAATTCTATTGCATTGTTCAGATCATCAGGATGATTCTTATTATGGAAGTTAAGCCAAGAGTTCAATCTGTTAAAATGAAGTTCACGTTTGTTAGCTTAAACATTATGCCAATAGTGAATTAGAGTCCATTGTTTTATGATATCTTCTGATAAAAGAACAGCCCAGACTTGAGTTTAAGTAGTACCGTATGTTGAATGCCTCATGAGGAAGATAGACAAAGAGGATTTGAGTAACTTATATCTTTCTTTGGTAAGAAGGCTTAATCATCTAAAATATTTTTCTTTTTAAATTTTTTTGTATTCGTTATTCAATTATTTCAAAAAGTACGTACTGTCTACTTGTGATGGATTGATCCCAATGACCCTAACCCATCCAATGTCATTCAACATTCACAAAACTGCCAAATAAAATGCGTCCCAAGTCTAAATATAACAAGTACCACCTTGTCTTGGACCATCTCAGGGGAAACTATACCCAAAATCTGTTTTTCTTTCTTGCATTACGTTGGAATTTTAGAAACACATATTCTTGTTCAAGTATTCTTGCACATTTCTTGTTTGAACTGAAACAAGATTTTAGCATTCCAGCTTGCCATAGAAAGGCATCATAAACAAAAATTTTCACTTCAATTAAAGTTATATATCCAAGACTATACATTGATATATCTATCCTTTTTAGATATAGAATTTCGTTCTGTAATAATTAAATTCTATATTTAAAAGATATGCTATTTTTCGTTGTTGTCAAAGCGAGCAAGTTATATTTGTAGAGTATTCATATCAAAGTTTTTTTTTTCCTTTCTTTGAAAAAAATATTCATATCCAAGCTTATTTAAGTTTATTGGGATTGAATGTAAAAGCTGGATGTGCAAAAGTTGGAGTTTCTTAGTTGATGATTCTTGGGTTGGCTGGCACTTGTTTTCTACCTGCCTGTTAGAGAAGTTTGTGTATAATAAATTATTACATACCCACATCATGTGTTGACTGCAATAGATGGACCAATAGATCCGATCTATCTTTTACCAAACTTTACACTTTTATCTTGCCTAAATCATGGTTGGCCCGCTCGGTGACTCAGGTAAAAACTGTTTGGGGTCCAAATCGTGACTCATTGTAACTCGGCGAGTTTACTCGGAGGACTTGGATTATTCAAGTTTTTTTTTATATATTTTAAAAATAAAATTCCTTAAAAATACATTTAAACTATAAAAAAATAATTAGCATGCACTTTTATTGTTTCTTCACAAACATGAAAAACTTGAAGGCTTTAATGGCTTCCTTCCTCCCAAAATTGCACAACGAGTAGGCCTAGAAGGACTGCATGAGAAAGGCTAGGAGGAGGCATTGCTTTTGAAAATAGAAATATGCATGGGCTAAAATTTCAAAATTCATAGGGTGAAATTCCAACCAATGTCTCATTTGCATCGAGTTTGCTACTTCTTTCTTTAAATAGCTTTTCGGTTTTTGGAAATAGAGATTTAATGGCCTTGTGGTTTTTAGCAATGAAGATATGCACGAGTTACAATCCCAAAATTTATGTGTTGGAAGCCCAACAAAAGTCTACTCTCCCTTTCAAAACAATAAAAGAGACTTAAATCCGATGAGTGAACCGGTGTAGGCGGAGATCTAGCCGAGTAGACTGGTTTAGACTGAGTCCCTACCGAGTTTGGGTTGAAAACAAGTAATATAGAAACCGTGACTCGGTTGGGTCTCCACTCGAACCGAGTCACCGAGTCAGCCGGTTCAAACCGTCGAGTTTGCCAACTATGGCTTAAATATGTATTTGGCAAGACAGACATGATGTGATTTTCTAGATTTCCTTAAACAAGGTTTCCATTGTATAATAAGAAAAGTATAGAAAATAAATGAAGAAAGAATCCACCTTCTTATTACCCATTAAAATTAGTTTCTAAAAGCACACAAATACCCCTTACTTATCAAGTAACCAAAGAGGTTCTTTATGTCATTTATTAATTTATTATAGAACATATGAATTTTGCATCAAACTATCCTTGTACAAAAATGCATACGAGCATATGTATAAATGTGTGTATTGCATCCTAAAGAGGGAGAGCTGCAAATAAATTAGCACATAGGATAGGTTTAAGATCACAATAGATCTAAAATTGGGAAGGAATATATGTATATGATTAAAGAGGACGAGGAGATGTGTTGAAGAACAGTTAACAATAATAATGCTGTGGGAAAGGACTGTGACTTAAATTTAACAGATAGTAAATCCTAAAGTTCTTGTGCCACCCAAACCGACCATCCTTCTTCTTCCTCCTCCTCCTCATCATCATCATATGAATATGACTGTAATATATCCATGGTGTTTTTTTCTTGGCCTTGCATTTTTCATTGGTATTAAAAAGCTCACAGACTTTTCCATGTACAACTTTTGACATTTTAGGATCATGCTTTAAATCAATTGTCATCTCTCATCATTAGCTTTTGTGCTGAAAGGGCCTTAGATTTTGAAAGTACAATCAGTGAGTATGGCTCGAGTCTTTTTTTATTATTACCTATGTCATAATGATAAGGGACAACATGCTATGACATTAGTTCCTGACATGAATTCATATGATATTTTTTGAAAAACTAGGACACGGGGACATAGAATTTTCAAATTCTTATTCAATACAAAACTATTTTTTTGACAATTATCATATAAAAATGCACATTTATGGAAATATAATTAGAATTTATTAAAACTATTAAAAATATCAAAATAATGTTTGCACGTGTCTGACTGTGTCGGTGTATCTTATTCATGTCACCGGGGAGACATGGCCAAAATAGTGTGTCCTTGTGACAGGTTGTCACAAGCATACTCTTGTTGATGATATCAATGTAGCATCATCAGTTTTGGATTTTTGTTAGCACCAAAAGCTTTAGCCAACTTGTGAGGGCCCATTAAGGATTCAGACGATCATCATCAAACCACACCTCGATGCATGTAGTCAGCTTTACAATGCTTGTTTCTTCCTTCTTAAGGTTAAAACTATTAAAATATATGTATACCATATATATATATATATTATTTCCCTGTTATCTTTTGTAATGCCCACTAGGAACCATTTAGTCTTTTTCTTATTATATAAATAGACATGTCCACTAGGGACCTTTTTTTTTTTCTTATTTTTCTTTCTTTTGTTCTTTTTCCATAGAGTCGTTGGGACCCTCTCCAACGGTCATAAATGTGACCGTTGGGGAGCTCCCAACGACTCTATGGGAGCCTCCTTGGTCCCATAAAGTGTATAAAAAGGGGCTTTTGCCCCCACTCCTCTCCAATGCTTTCTATAGCATTTCAATATACTGTTCTTTATATTTCAAGCTCTCTCTCACATTGTGTGTGTTTGGTGCCTAGCCCTTTGTGGCTTATTGTATTTTGCTCATTTGTGGCCTCTTGTTTATGTGCTTGTGTATTCGTTGTAGTCACTTTGTGACATTGTTCTTTGCACTAGTGTTTCATTACATGGTATCAGAGTCCCTTAGGTGATTGTGCACTCTTAGGACTCTTTTATTTTATTTTTTGTGTGCTTGTATTTTACACACTTGTTATCCGCTTTCCTTCGCCTCTTTCATAATGGCCGACAAGGATGCAAAGATTGATCTCTCATTCAAATTAAATGGGACTAACTATAGAACGTGGGCAGCCGCTATTGAATACAACCTCAAGGTAAAAAACTTTGGGGATTTGTATGTGGTACGGTTTCGGAACCCTAACTAAAGCTCATCAAGAATGAAAGAAATGAAGAAAAGCCTTGAATGAAGAAGAAAAAGCAAGGTTATTTATGAATACCAATCCAAAGTTGAAGATTGGGACAATAACCATGCCAAAATATTGGCATGGTTCATGAACAATGTGGAGCTCAAAATTTGTTCTAATCTAGCCAAATTCAAGAAGGCAAATGAAGCATGGTTCTTCATGAAATGTATGTACACTTAAAGAGATCTTGCTAGACACTTCTTTTTGCAATAAAAAGTAAGAGCAACCAAGCAAGGAGATATGTGTATTAGAGATTACTATAGCACTTTATCTCCTCTATGGGATGAACTTACTCTCATTGAACCCCAATGAAAAGAAAGTGCTATTGCTATGAGGCAAAAACAAATGGAAATAGAGAGATTCTTTTGATTCATTCATGGGCTTAAGCCCGAATTTGAACATCTACGAGGATTCCTACTTCATAGGGCTTCAACTTCTCTTAGTGAAATTCTTGGTGATCTATGTCAAGAAGAAACACACTTGGATCTAAAAAATGATATTGATGAAGTACATGTGTTATCTAAACCGGGCAATAACACGAGGACATATAAGCCTCCTCATTTTTGGAAAAGTAACTATAATAACAATGGTGGTGAAAGAAAAATTGTGTGTTATCATTATAATGAACCATCTTAGACCCGATTGTCCTAGGAGAGAAGTGGCTTCCGTTAGAGAATTCAAGCAACTCAAATGAAGATAAAAAAAGGGATGGAGATATTAAGGACTCTATTGCATAACTTACATAAGCATTTCAACAATTTATGAAGAACAACTTTTTCACACCTTTTACTTCCGGTACTACGCTTTTATCAATTCCTGGTATGTCTTCTTGGATTCTTAATTCGGGTGCTTCATTTCATATGACTTCAAATGCATCAATTTTGTCCGAACCAAGCGTTAGTTCTTTCAAAATCTTTTGTTTCTACGGCCGATGGTACATCCTTGGATATTAAGTTAATAAGAACTCTTGAAACCACTTTAAGCAATGACAAAAATTCTTTGTTCCCAAAGTTAGACTTATTCCAAAACTTAACTTAAACCTTTTTTTGGTTTTTAAAATATTCGATCTTGGTTGTAGTGTCTTTTTTTCATCTTCAAATTGCTATGTACAGGATTTTCAGTCCGAAAAGCGAATTGGGCAAGGCCATAGAAGAGGAGACCTATACTATACAGATTTTTTGTCATTACCATCTAAGTCTTTTTGCAATCATGTTCAAACAAAAGATGTTGCCACTTGGCACAAAAGGCTTGGTCATCCTAGTATCTATAAGATGTATGTCTTTCCTCTTTTTGAGAAATTTTGTAATGAAAAGGAATTTACATGCAATGATTATATCTTTGAAAAAAATCATTCTCTTCCTTTTCAACATAACTTTATTTTGAAAAGACCCTTTGAGTTAGTGCATTCGGACGTATGGAGACCGGCACCCGTTATGTCTAAAGGAGGGTATTCATATTATGTTGTCTTTATTGATGATTTCATTAGATATATTTGGGTTTACTTTCCTAAAAACAAATCCGATGTTTTTTCTACTTTCAAAGAATTTCATATCCTTATTCAAAATCAATTTCAACGTAATGTAGCCATCTTTAGATCCGACTCCTTAGGGGAATACATGTTAAAAGAATTTCAAAACTATCTTAAACAAAATGACATTATTCATCAAAGATCTTGTCCCAAAACTCCACAACAAAATGGCTTTGTCAAAAGAAAGCATAAGCATCTTATTGAAACCACAAAAACTTTTCTCATCTCTAAAAATATTTCAATTCTTTTTTGGGCCGAAGCCGCTCATTCCGCAACATATCTTATAAATAGGATGTCATCTTAAAAAAGGTTTCTCCCTTTAAAAAATTGTTTAAAATATCTTCAGATTTCAAAAGATTAAGAATCTTTGGTTGTAAATGTTTTGTTCTTTTTTAAGGACAAGACAAACTCTCACCAAATCAAAATGGATTTGAACATCAAAAACCCAAGGAAAATGTTGATTATTCTTTTTTATTTGACTTACTTCCTAGAGATGACTAAAAAATCTAATGATACAATTTAGGATAGTAAGATTGTTTGTGATAATGAGAATGTTTGTGATAACCATTCTCATCAAAGAGATGATTCTCCTAGTGAGAATCCTAATGATATTCATGTATATTTTCGGTGTGAGGGAAATGAACATCAAACTGCTTTTGACATATATTCATAAAATCTCCCTTTAAATGACGAAGTTGAAGAATCCTTACCCCGACGATCCTCTAGGAGCATTAGACCTTCTAAAAAATTTGTATCATGACTCTTTTTCCCTAAATTATAGATCTTGTATAATCATGATCCATTCCTATCATGAGCCTTCAAACTTTAAAGAAGCTAAGCAATATTCCCATTGGATAGATACCATGCACATAGAATTAGAAACACTCAATAAGGCCAACACTTAAAAAATTGTAACTATCCCTTTAGGTAAAAGGGCTATTGGTTGTAGGTGAGTATAAAGTAATGACTAAAAGTGATGGGTCATTAGAAATATATAAAGCTGGTTAGTTGTTAAGGGATATGCACAAGAATATGGAATTGATTACGAAGAAATGTTTGCTCTAGTTGCAAGGATGACGAGTGCTAGAACTCTAATAGCCTTAGTATCGATCAAGCAATAGCCTATCTACCAATTAGTTGTCAAGAATGTCTTTTTAAATGAGGATCTTTGTGAAGAAGTTTATATGGATCCTCTCTCGGATCTTGTAATAGAAAAGGGAAAAACACTTAAGCTTAATAAAGCTCTTTATGGTCTTAAGCAAACTCTAAAAGCTTGGTATGACCGCTTCAGCAAATTTGTTCTTGATAGTGGATTTATTTCTTGTTATACTAGCACTGCTCTTTTTGTTAAGAATGCAGGAGACCACATAATTATCCTACTTTTGTATGTTGATGATATGATCATCACTGAGAATGATAAAAGGGGCATTGAGTCTTTTAAAACGTTCTTAAAAACAATTTTGATATATCTAACCTTGGATTTATAAGATATTTTTTAGTGATTGAAGTTGCATATTCTCTTTGGGGATATGTTCTTTTTCAAGTGAAGCTTGCATCAGATGTTATTGCTAAGTCTTGCTTGATTAATGAAAAGAAAGTAGGGACTCCAGAAGTAATCAATGCTAAGATGAGAGCCAATGATGGACCGCCTTTAGAAAATCTCACTCCTTATCGTCAATTAATCAAATCTCTAACATATTTGTCGATTACTAGGTTTGCTCATGATGTACACAATACAAGTCAATTCTAGAATGCTCCTAATATTATTCACATGGCAACTGTCATGCGAATTATCAGATATCTGAAGGAAACTATAACAAAAAGGGTATTCTTATCTTCTTCTTCATCTCCAAATTTAATTGCTTATACTGATTTTAATTGGAGTGAAAACCCTAATGATCGTATTTCTACCACAAGTTATTGTGTTTTTCTTGAAAAATCATTAATTTCTTGGAGGTGTAAGAAGTAACAAAATATTTCTATATCTTCTACAGAAGCAAAGTATATGACAATGACCACCACTACAACTAAACTTGTTTGGTTAAGAAGTTTGTTCAAAGATACGAGAGTTATCATCTCTATTCCTTCGAAGCTATGTTGCGACGACAAAAGTGTCATCTACATTGCTAGCAATCATACATTTCATGAACGAACAAAGCACATTGAGATGGACTGTCATTATGTTCTATATGAGTTTTTATGGAGCACTATTGAACTTCCATACGTCACTTCGGAGTACTAGCTTACAAATTTCTTTACCAAAGCTTTACCATCCCCTAGGTTCTCTTTTCTTCTAAGCAAACTTTCGGTGATCTCACTCTCAGTTTGAGTGGGGTGTTAATATATATATATATATATATATATATATATATATATATATATATATATATATATATATATATATATATATATATTATTTTCATGTTATCTTTTGTAATGCCCACTAAGGGGGCAATTTATTCTTTTTCTTATTATGTAAATAGACATGTCTACTAGGGACATATTTTTTTTTCTTTCTTTTGTTCTTTTTCCATTTGTGTAAGAGGCAAGAGGGTCCAACTCATAGAGTCGCTGGGACCCTCCCCAACGGTCACAAATGTGACTGTTGGGGAGCTCCCAACGACTCTATGGGAGCCCCCTTGGTTCCATAAAGTGTATAAAAAAAGGAGCTTTTGCCCCTTCTCTTCTCCAATGCTTTCTATAGTATTTCAATATACTATTCTTTATATTTCAAGCCTCTCTCTCTCACATTGTGTGTGTTTGGTGCCTAGCCCTTTGTGGTTTATTGTATTTTGCCCATTAGTGGCCTCTTGTTTATGTGCTTGTGCATTCGTTGTAGTCATTTTGTGACATTGTTCTTTGCACTAGTGTTTCATTACAAAAACCTGTCACTTTGAAATCTTTCATTACTTTATAGTTTTGCTCCAAGTCTCCATAGCCCTTGTCACTTTGACATCTTTCATGACTTCATAGTTTTGCTCCAAGTCTCCATAGCTCTCTCTCTCTCTCTCTGTTTTTTATTCCACCCTTTTCCTTCATCTCATTAATGCTACGAAAATAAAGGCCCCAATATGTTCTTGCATGCACAAATATGAGAGAGAGAGCGAGTGACAGAGAGAGATGCCTAACCTTTTGTGTTAGACAAATAAAGTGGCTAAGATACCCTTAGCAGTTATTTTATTTTCAACAAAAACATTGGGTGAACTATATCATTGATGAAACACAAGAAGATAATTTGATGCTGTAGCTGTTTGAGATGAATTAACAAAAATCAATTGCTTAAATGTATGTCTAAAAAGATAGGTGGTTATATAGGTAATAAGTTAGACATGCCTGGTGGTTATAGGTGCATGGTGGGAAAAGAAGTTAAGAGAGTTAGGGCAGCAAGGCTAATGATCAACAAAATGGATGTTGTAGGGGGAGGGGGGGGGAGATCCAACATACAACCTTTGGAGAGAGGTAGACAGGACTACAAGCTCGAGTTCAAAGTTTTGATTCTCTTGGATTAGATCATACATTCACCTCATTATTCACTCACCATTGATCCCCAAATCTTGAAATGAAAGGGATAAACCACCTTTCCACATGGATCCATTTCCCTCTCCACCATGAATCTCCATTCAACAACATCGATGTATCTGTTTCTGGTCATTCAAAATAGAGTACCTAACCTCCCTACACTTCTCCTGCTAGTCAACTATAGTGTCACCCTTGACATGCTCACTGCTATGATTGGCATGAGCTACTAATAGCTCAGCTACCACACTGTAAGCTACCGTGTGCCTGTCCCACTCAACAATCTTTTTATGGTGAGCCATTTCATCAACGAGCCCAAACATATCCAACCTTCATGGTGAGACCCAATTTAGTTTTCTCGTGGGAGAAGATCATTATGTTGAGAGCTTTACTTGTTTGTTTTTTTTGGTTTTTGATTAAGTTAATATATTAAAGTTGGCATAGGAAGGGTGCACGATAATGGTCAATCAAGGACGCGTGTCTCTGAGCTTGAGTTTGTTGGGTAGAGACATGAGTTAGAGAATTTAGGAACATGGATGAGAACGAAGAATTAATGAATTTAGATGAGAGGACCCAGGCTCCAATAGCATCTCGTTATTTAAGTCAGGATGAAAAAGGTAGAGGCCTAAGTTATAAGAAGCTAAGGTGGGTTACCTATTGGGGGGACTTGAAGTGAGAGATCAGAGTTCTTACCCATTCACATCGACTAGAGACCCCTATGGAAGATGAAAATGGTGAGCATTGAAATGAAAAGATTTATAAAGTGCTTCATATTTGCAAGTGTGCTCTGCCTAGCACAAAATAAAGTAATGTGAAGATGAGCGTTATTTTTGCCTTTTGATAACATCAAGTGTCCACCTATCTCGTGCTGCAAACTAGCTCACTTCACAATGTGAATTTCATTGTCTACCCCTTCATTGCTGACTTCTTTGCACATGATGATTTTTTTGCCAAGCTATGTCACATGGGTGCGGGTGCAGGGATTCAGCACTTCCAAAAAACCCGGGTGCGGGGGTGCGGCAGGGGCAAAAATGTAATATATATATATATATATACATATAAGGGGGGTTGGGGGTTCCCCCTGCACGGGTTCCGCTGCGCGGTCAGCGGGCGGGGGTCCGCCCCTGGCGGGGGGTTATAGGGGGACTCCCCTCCCCCCCCCCCCCCCCCCGTTTTTTTAAAATTCTGCAGCCCATTTCATAGGGCAACATTTTAAAAAAAAACCCCAAAAAAATGGACCATTTGCAGCCCATTTCATAGGGCAATTTTTTTTAACCCCCCCCCCCCAAAAAAAAAAAATGGACCAAAATGACCCTGGGTGCGGTCAACGCACCCAGGGTCGGGTTGACCGCACCCGCATCGAGTCGCATCGACGCGGGTGCGGCACCCTGCTAGCCGAGTCCCTGTGACATAGTTGCCAAGCAATAGCACATTTAAGTCAAAAAGGGTTATATCCATGTTTTAACTCTTTTCATAGTTCAAAATAGTAGTTATGTAGTGCCTTTTTCCTATTAGGGAATATGGGAAACTTTTTGGCTAAACGAAGGAAAGCTGCCACACAAAGTGCAGATGTAGCAACACTTTGATTGTCTTATTAGCCCCATCATTAACTTTTATTTCTGTTAGTGAATCATTTGTCCAACCTCTAGATCCAATTCTAATGGGTGATTCATGGATGATCCTGTTACTTATTTGTTTTCTGTGTGTAAATATCTATACACATATATATCTGTTTTCTGTGTGTAAATATATGTAATTATATATATTAACATACTATAAGCATATATTCTATATGGCGATATGTAATTATGTATATGTATATATTGTATACCTTTTGTGAGTACTGTTTCTGCTTTATATTTCTGTTTGTCTCAATTATTATCTGTTTTCTTGTCTTTTTCACACTTCACACTTCAGACACATATATATCATGTATGTGTATCTTTTCTCTGTATCTTTTCTCCCACACACACACAATTCTGAAGCGCGCGCACACGCGCACACACACACACACACACACACACATATATATATATATATATATTGCAACAATGAGGTTTTTTGTCCTAATTATTGGCCTATATAGTTTAGTTGTAGGATCTTTATAGTTTAGAGATGAAGATTAGCATATGAGACGTTGGTTAAATGTGATGTTTTTAGTTATCATGAACAATCATTAGTTTAGTTATGACTTATGAAATTTTAGTATGACTTGGATATGAATTTAATATTGTTAAGGCTTTAATTGTGTTTAAATTATTTAGTTGCCTTTTATTTACATTGTCAGTTGCATGGTTTTGTTTATTCAATTGTTTATTTCTTCTTTTTATTTGTCTATTGCTTATTTTATGTCTAATTGTTGTTAATTTTTTTGTATACATGATTTTATTTTTTGTATATTGTTTATTCACATTGTTAGTTGTATGTTTTGTTTATTCAATTGTTCATTTATTCTTAATTTTTTTGAGCAGGTTATTTAGTATAATTGCTTTATAGTGTTCAAAGACATGTGATTTGTCTATTGCTTATTGTTGATTGATTTTATGTTGTATACATGTTTATTATTAATTTTAACAGTTTTTTACATATTTTTGTATATTTTTTATTTTTTTTTTAATTGGGGTACTGACTAGTACACCTAGTCCCCGACTAGTCATTTTAGGGGCTCACTGCCTAAGCACCACCTACCGCCTTTAACAACTAAGGTTCGTGTGTGTGTGTGTGTGTGTGTGTGTATATATATATATATATAGCCTTGATGTCCCTCTTCTGCCTCCATCCATTTCTTTGTGGACTATGTATAGAACAGATCCAAGGTGGAGCAAGAATTACCATAAAGCAAATGGAAATTGAAAGTGCAATACATGTGTGTGCTTACAAGATACTTGACTGTGTTGCGGAACTGTTTATCTAGCCTTTGTTTTGAACTCCGGATTGTCCATTGTTATTGGTGATCAAGATACGTAGATCTTTGTAAACTACATGTATATTCTGTACATTTTGAAATTCGGGAAATCCAGTGGTTGGGATAATTTTGGAAAGGGGGTGTTTACTTTTCTGAATTCAAAGATACTGGTTGGAGTATATGAAACGATGTTTGGCATTCTGAGTGATGAATATGTAGGGTTGAACTTGGCAATCCTTTGTTATTGGTCTGTTGAAGGTCTTACTATCTGTCTGGATATGTTGATTCTTGCTTTATCTTTTTTTTTAGATATTTCTCATTTAGAGGTCATGTAATCTCATGCAGACACACAAGTGTTTGCAGTGCTTTCCTGAATTATTGAAATTGATCTCTCTCTCTCTCTCTCTCTCTCTCTCTATATATATATATATATATATATATATATATATATATATATATATATATATATATATATATATATATATATATATAAAGGAGGGTCTAAAATCTACAACCAACGATGTTGGGACAGCTTCCCTTCTCTGATGCTTGAGCATCTCATTGATCGGACCTCATATATTTGTTATTTATAATTTATTTAGTAAGAAATATGCAAAGACTTTACGACGTATAGGCATGTTTTTTAAAACGTGAAAATTTGACGGCTCACAATGCATTTTAAACTTTACAATACAAAGTATTGTGGGCCGTTGATTTTTAGTGCTTTCAATGCATCTAAACATCAAAAATTCATAATCCAAAATATGTTGCTCACTAAATGTATGATAAAAATCGAATATGTAAAGTCCGATCGATGAAAAACTCGATTGTTAGAGAAGGAACGCCGTTGATTATCATCGGTTGTAGATTTTGGACCTCCTTTGATTGGACGGGATCCCTTCAAAAAAAATATATATATATATATATATATATATATATATATATATATAACCTGGGAAGGAACCAACTGAATTATGTAGGTATCTTTCCTTTTGTAGAAATGGAGTTGAAGAGACCATTGTCACTATTATAACCGAGAGTACAATATCCTTTGTACTTAAAACTCCTGATGCATATGTTTATATTTTAATATAACTGACTGATGTTTTAGAATTCATGTCTTCTATTGTGTTTTCCTCCCTGTTTACCTTTTTATGGTTCGTTCCAATAGAAGATTTGAGATTTGAGTTTGTGTTATTTGTATAAAAATACTTGGGTCCATATATATTTTTTGGAAACTTACATGACTTGATTGGAATCCAGTTCCACTTGTCAATGAAGCAACATGGCAGACACTTGTCATTGAGGAGGAACAACCTGTGCTTGTAGATTTCTGGGCACCATGGTGTGGACCCTGCCGAATGATCGACCCTGTGATAAATGAGTTGGCCATACAGTATTCAGGCAAACTGAAGTTCTACAAGTTGAACACGGATGAGAGCCCAAAAATAGCAACTGAGTATGGAATCCGTAGCATCCCAACTGTGATGATCTTTAAGGGTGGGGAGAAGAAAGAAGCAATTATCGGTGCTGTTCCCAAGAACACTCTTATTGCAAGCATTGAGAAGTTCCTGCCTTGATTGATCATGATCCATCCTTTTTTCTGTAAGAACCTAGTTTCTTTCATTGCATGTTTTTATGATCTTATATGTTGATTTTTAGGCCATCTGCTTGCATATAGCTCTCTAGCTTTAATGTAAATATGTATGAAGGCTGTAATTCTCTGCTCTGTCTCATCCATTACTGCTTTGCATATTTTGAAGCTTTCTCAGCCAAAACCTCTTAACAGGTTTTTAGTTTATATAAACCGTTAGATATTTGCTTGACAATGTTTTCAGAAGTGTGATTAGTTAATCCTAGCTATGACGGGGATTAATGACTTGGACCATCTCTCTGCTAGAATCAAGTTAAGCTCTGAGCTCTGGGTTTGCCTACTTCATTGTCTAAATTGACCTGGTCAGCAACTTGAGGGCTCAGTCGCATGAGTCTATTTGCTTCCCAGGGTTGCATTCTTTTTCATAGGCAACACTTGATAGGGTTATACATGGGGATTCTTAAGCTGTTCTTGCCTGCCAATTCGGCTTGATATAAACAAATTGATAGCTGGCTTTGACCCTTTTTATAGTTGAATCCTTATCAGTCACCATTGGTTGTGAATCAGTAGAAAATTGATTCACAACTGACCTGACTGGAAAGGGGTAAACCCATGGAGTTTTATGCTGTCAGGACAATGATTGTCAGTACAGTAGGCAGAGCCAGTGCGGCTAGGTCTCTGATTTTGAGGGCGATTTCTCTATGTAAATATGAAAAAAACCGACTTGATTGGGATATTTTTTTTTCAAAAAATAAAAATGCTAGAAAACAGTTTTTTAATATTTTAATGTTATTTTAATATTTGATGACACATGTTGACTGCCGATTAAAAGTTGGCCAATTCATTTAGATTCAGTTGAGAATCGATATCAGCCAATTCACTGGCCAAACGATTGGATGGCCGATACAATCTTGACAACATTGGAGCTGAGAAATGCTAGTCTGGTGCCCGCCATGACATAAAATACAACGGGAAGGGACTGAATGTGATGGCTGGCTGGATCCAAAGCTCTTGCATGGGCCTTCTCTATCAGGTGTGAAGTCTAAATTATTTTCATGTCAATTTGTCATTAGGGGTTGAATAGGGCACGTAGCTTGAGAGATAACCCTAGGGTTTTCCCCAATCCTGCATTATGTGTAACTTCCCAAAATTTTGAACTTGTAAACTTTTAAAATGACTTGAAAAAGATTAGAAAATCTTTTATTTTTCAGAGTTTTTGTTTTAGTGAATCATCGAAAATGATTTTTTTTTTGAGAAAAGACAAGTTGACAAGGCGCATTAGCGTAAAACCTTCATTTTACAAAAGATTTGTATCTTCGTAACAATATTTAGAAACCATATGCATTAAAAGATAATATCAAGTTTATACAAACTGGGATTTCTCAAGAAAATTCTTATATAAAAATTCAAAACCCAAAAGATGTATTCAGGACACAGAATGCCAGTAGAAAACAATGAGATCTTGAAGTCAACTTGCAATCGCACTATTATCTGTCGCGTAATCTTAATCATCACCTGTACTTATAAGTGAAAGAACTACACAGAGATAAGAAAATGTCTTTTGTGTATTTTCATTGAATTCTGCAATAGCCAAGAAGGCTATTTATATATAACCGTTTACAAGAGTTAACGTATATTGAAATTACGATAACACTATAATTGCTGTTTTTTATAATGATTATAAAAAACGATAATCATTAAGCTTCAATAGGACTCTTCATCAATCAGACTCTTCATGTGCTAGTATAACAGGAGTCTGGAAGGAGTTCATTGTGTTTTGAAGTATTATGAGTATAGGAATCTATCATATCCTTATCATGCCCCTGCGAGCTCAACGTGGGGTCAACGATGTTCAGCTTGTCACGAAAAAAGATGAACTTTAAAAACGGAAGAGGCTTCGTGAGCCCATTATCCAGTTGGTTAGATGAGGAGAGAAATCGAACCTGGACATGACCTTTTTCACATGATCTCGTACGAAGTGAAAGTCAATTTCAACATGTTTAGTGCGAGCATGAAAGACTGAATTTACAAGATAAAGTGCACCAATATTATCACACCAAAGTATGGGTGGCGAAGAGGGGGGCGCGGCCAAGATCAATTGGGAGAGACTGTAGCCAAAGAAGCTCTGACACAACACAGGCTAGCAGCTTGTATTCAACTTCAGTGCTGGAGCAAGCTATGGTCCTTTGCTTGCGGAAAGACCAAAAGATCAGATTGGTACTCAGAAACACAGTAAAACCACTTGTGGATTTGCGGTAATCAAGACTCTCGGCCTAGTTGGCGTCAGAATAGGCAGTGAGTTGAAATGATGCGGATCATGAGAAAAAGAGACCATGCTGAATGGTGTTTTTGACATACCGAAGGATACTCTTGACTGTCGACCAGTGAATCACTGTGGGATGATGCATAAATTGACACACCTTGTTGACGATAAAGGCAATATCAAGCCTAGTGATAGTGAGATACTAAAGGCCGCTGTGTTACAAAAATCGTGAGCAAGAAACAATCGAAAGAAACAAAACGCAACAAGAACACATATTTACGTGAAAAACCTCCCCTCAAATCTGAGAGGGAGTAAAAAACAATGATCGCCCAGAGAAAAAAACTTTATTGCTCTTTCTTGATAGATACAAGAGAGAAAGAAAAGAAAGAATTTATACAAGGCAATGGTGACAACCCTAAACCTAAACAAACCGGGTCTGATCCATAAGACATCAGGTCTCAAACATATGCTAAAAAAAATTCTTCTGGGGGGCGCTGCCCCCCTAAGATCCCCGCTAGGGGGAGCCCCTGGACCCCCCTTACTGCAAGGGCAAAAACTCTGAATCAGACTCCACAACTCATCAATCTCCCACCTGGAGACTGATACAAAAAAAGTTCCTCCATCTATCTTGTCTTCCCAAACTCTTCTCTGCATCTCTGGAACGACAACTCTTCCTCATGCTCAATAAAGGAGTCCAACTGAGGCAATGCACAACCTTAGTTTCTCAGTGGTAACACCCTTTGTCAACATGTCTGTTGGATTCTTGGCACCAAGGATCTTCTCTAATAACAACGTCCCATTATTTATATCTCTCGAATGTATTAATACTTCAATTAAATGTGCTTTGTCCTTGAATGAAATATTGGATTCTTTGTAAGGCACAAAGCACTCTGACTGTCACTGAAGAGAACACTTCTGTCTTGTTCTTTGTCAATCTCCTTCAAAAAAAATTTCAACCACACCATGTCCTTTCCAGCCTCAGAAATAACAATATATTCAGCTTCTGTGGTTGAGAGGGCAACACATTTCTGAAGTCTTGACATCCAGCTGATCGCGGTGTTACAAAGTGTAAACACATATCTGGAAGTGCTCTTTCGTCCGTCCACGTCTCCACCAAGGTCTCCATCTACGAAACCCTGCAAGTTTGCACTTCTCCCACCGAAACAAAGTGTCATACCTGATGTCTCCTTCAGATATCTCAATAGCCACTTCACAACTTCCCAATGCTTTGGTCCAGGATCTGTCATATAACGGCTCACAACTGCCACTGCATGAGCAATGGCCGGTCTGGTGCACACTATGGCATACATGAGACTACCAACGACTGAGGCATATGGGACCTTAGCCATTTTCTCTCTCTCCTCGTCTGTCTTTGGTGACTGCTCCATCGAGAGTTTGAAGTGACTTCCCAGCGGGGTGCTTCTAGGCTTTGCATCTTGAACTCTAAACCTTTTCAACACCTTTTCAATATATTTTTCCTGTGATAGGTTTAGAGTTTCCTTCTCTCTATCCCGAGTGATCCGCATCCCAAGAATCTGGTTTGCTGAGCTCAAGTCCTTCATCTAAAACTCTTTTGACAATTGCCGTTTAAGTATGTTTATTTCCTGCATGCTAGAACCTGCAACAAACATGTCATCTACATACAAAAGCAAAATAATGTAAGACTCACCAAAGTTTTTTGTAGTAACAACAATGGTCCAACTCGAATCTAGTGAACCCACAGTTACACATGAAGGTGTCAAACTTCTTATACCATTGCCTAGGAGCTTGTTTTAGGCCATATAAACTCTTTTTTAGTTTGCACACCAAGTCTTTTTTCTTCGGAGCCTTGAACCCTTTTGGCCGCACCATATAGATTTTCTCCTCCAAGTCCTCATGGAGAAAAACGTTTTTCACATCCAACTGCTCTAGGTACAAGTTTTCTACAGCCACAATACCAAGAATTGTCTTGATGGTAGTCAACTTCACCACGGGAGAGAGTGTAGTCAATCCCCTCATTTTGCAAGAATCCCTTGACTACCAATCTTGCCTTGTACCTCTTACTGCCATCAGACTCATCTTTCACTTTGTACACCCATTTGTTCAGCAATGCTTTCTCCCCCTTCGGTAATTTGGTTAGCACCTAAGTCTCATTCTTTTGCAAAGACTTGATTCCATCTTGCATTACTAACACTCACTTAACCGAATCTTTCACCTGCATTGCCTCAGAAAAATGTTCTGGCCCAGAGTCAGTCAACAATAAATAGTGTAAAAATGGGGAATACCGAATCAAAGGTTTATGTACTCTAACAGATCTCCTCAACTCAGGTACAAGAGTGGCTGGCTCTGTGTTAGACTTTACCTCAACTGTCTCAAAATTCTCAACAGGGGTATTTATTGAGATTTTCTCCAAGTCAATCTCTCTCGTCATATCTCTCTGTTTTTCTGTCCCCTCTGATTCTATATTGAATCTATCTTTGTAAAACACATTCTCATTAAACGTTACATCATTAGTTCTTATTACTTTTCGGTTTTGTTCATCCCAGAAACGATAACCAAAGTAATTAGAACCATATTCAATGAAATAACATTTTCGGGCCTTAGCATCTAGCTTATCCCTATTCTCATAATCAATGTGTACATAAGAAACACAACCGAAAATTCTTAAATGAGATAGATTTACTTTCGTTCCCATCCATTCTTCTTCTGATAATTTTAGATCCAACGGGACTGAGGGACCTCAGTTGATCAGATAGGCTGCAATATTGATAGCATCTGCTCAAAATGCCTTAGGCAAACCCGCGTGCAGTCTCATGCTCTTTGCACGCTCATTGAGAGTTCTATTCATCCTCTCAGTAACTCTATTTTTTTGTGGTCGGTTCAGAATAGTCTGACTCATTATAATTCTGTTCTCTGCACAAAATGCTTTGAACTCTGCACTGTCATACTCCTCTCTATTGTCAGACCGTAGGCCCTTCACATTCAATCTGGTCTCATTTTTCACCTCTATTTTTCACTTCTTAAAAGTGGCAAAAATATCAAATTTATTCTTCAAAAAATAAACCCATACCTTTCTGGTGGAATCATCAATGAAGGTCACATAGTATCATGAGCCTCCAAGAGAACAAATAGGGGCTGGTCCCAAAACTCCAATTTCTCTGCCCTCGGTTCTTTTTCGATTTTCGAGAAATTGACCCATTTTTGTTTGCCTAACATGCAATCCTCACAGAAACCAGTGTGCACTAACTTCAAATCTGGTAGTAGTCCCTTTGATGCTAACGCCTTCATCCCTTTCTCGCTCATATGCTTGAGTCTACAATGCCATAACTTAGCATCTGCTTTCGATCTCACCAAAGCAACAATATCTCGGTTGTTATCAGTCATGTACAGGGTCTCCAATTTTTTTTCCTGTGCAACAACCAAGATTCCTTTCATAATTTTTCAAGAACCATGTCCAAATATCGTTTTATACCCGACACTATCTAACTGACCTATTGAAATCAGATTTCTCTTTAGGCAGAGTATATATCAAACATTATGCAACATTCATTTGGATCCACTAGCCGACCTAATATGCATGTCATCCCTCCCCATGATATTTAACTGCTTATCATCGGCTAGATAAACCTTATCGAGCTTTTCAGCAACAAAATTGTGCATAAGCTCTTTGCACGGAGTAGAGTGGAAAGAGGGGCCTGAGTCTAGGATCCATGACTCAATCAGACTGCCCACGCTCAAGATCAGAGCGTCCTCAAAACATGTAGTTTCTTCAACCGTTGCATTCACGGACTGATCGTTGTCCTGGTTTCTCTTCTTCTTAGGGGCTTTGCAATCCCACTTTAGATGACCCTTTTTATCGCAGTTCCAACACACAAGGTCACTACGAGGTCTCGACTTACTCATTTCCTTCGACCTTGACTTGCCACAGTTTGAACTCTAGCTCCGTTGAAAGTTTCTCTCTCTGCCTTCGAAACTCAAAGCAGCGCCTGAGGATTCTCCCGACTCCTTTCTTCGAATATCCTCACTGAGAATCATATCTCGGATTTCTAAAAGTTTCAACTTCTTCTAGCCAGATGAACTGCTCACCGTAGTTACAGTCGCACCCCAACTCTCGAGTAGAGAGGAGAGTAAAATGAGGGTTTTTACCTTATCATCAAAATTGATGCTCACCGAACTCAATTGGCTCGTGATGATGTTGAACTCATTGATATGATCAGTCACAGAAGCACCCTCAACCATCTTCAGATTGAATAGCTGCCACATCAGATACACTTTGTTAGAGGCATATGACTTCTCGTACATGTTTGATAGGGCTGCCATCAAACCCACCATCGTTCTCTCATTCACAATGTTAAACGCAACATTGCGAGACAATGTGAGGCGAATCACACCTAAGGCTTGCCGATCCAACAACTCCCATTCATCTTCCCCCATCGTTTTCAGTTTCTTTCTCGATAGGGACTGATACAGATTCTTCTGATACAACATATCCTCGATCTACATCTTTCAGAAACTGAAATCTTTGTCGTCGAACCGATCAATCTTTATCTTTCCCTCTTTCATTCTTGCTTCGATGAATTTCTCTATGTTTTTGTGAGATTGTTGTACGATCAATATTCACGTACTCACAGACCACTTCGACTCAAAGCCACAGAACGACGAAAAATCACGTTCTACTATTGAGGAGTGTTTCTCACAAGAAAAGAAATTCGAGCATCGCTCTGATACCAGTTGTTACGAAAATCGCAAGCAAGAAACAACCGAAGGAAACAAAACACAAGAACACAAGAACACACAGATTTACGTGGAAAAACCTTTCCTTAAATTCGAGAGGGAGTAAAAAACTACGGCCGCCCAGAGAAAAAAACTTTATTGCTCTTTCTCGACAAATACAAGAGAGAAAGGACATAAAGAATTTATACAAAGCAAGGGTGACAACCTTAAACCTAAACAAATCAGGTTTGATCCATAAGACACCGGGTTTCAAACATAAGCCAAAAAAAAATTCTTATGAGGGGTGTTGTCCCCCTAAGACCCCCGCCCGGGGGGAGCCCCCAGACCCCCCTTATTGCAAAGGCAAAAACTCTGAATCAGGCTCCAAAACTCATCAATCTCCCACTTGGAGACTGATACAAAAAAAGTTCCTTCATCTATCTTGTCTTCTTAAACTCTTCTATGCATCTCTGGAACTACAACTCTCCCTCATGCTCAATGAAGGAGTCCAACTGAGGCAATGCACAACCTTAGTTTCTCAGTGGTCACACCCTTTGTCAACATGTCTGCTAGATTCTTGGCACCAAGGATCTTCTCTAATGACAATGTCCCATCATTTATCATCTCTTGAATGTAATGATACTTCAATTGAATGTGCTTTGTCCTTAAATGAAATATTGGATTCTTTGCAAGGCACCTGACTGTCACTGAAGAGAACACTTTTGTCGTGTTCCTTGCCAATCTCCTTCAGAAAATTCTTCAACCACACCATCTCCTTTCCGACCTCGAAAATAACAATATATTCAGCTTCTATGGTTGAGAGGGAAACACATTTTTGAAGTCTTCGGACTCCCTTACTGCAAGGGCAAAAACTCTGAATCAGGCTCCACAACTCATCACGCCGACTATACTTCGGTATAATGTTGAGTCATGGAATGCGGAGGCATCATCTTTAAGTAGCCCAATAGTGGAGCTCAGGGGAGTGGAGACGGGCTTCACATCTGCCATTGAAGCACGATGCAGGAGATTCAAGGCATAAGTACGCTGTCACAAATGAAGGCCTGAGGAAGCGCAAATCACTTCAATGCCCAATAAATAGTTTAGACGTCCAAGGTCTTTGATGGAGAAGGCACAACTAAGATGCTGAATTAACTTGTTGATGACATTATGTGAACTTTCTGTAATTATAATGTTATCAACGTAGACGAGAACATACATAACCAAAGCACGGTCCTGAAAGACAAACATAGAAGCGTTAGAGAGAGACATCTGGAATCCACATGATTGAAGATAAGAGCCGAGGCGGTGATACCAGGCACACAGAGCCTGTTTGAGACCATACAAAGCGCGGTCCAACTTACAAACATAATGAAGATGTGAACTATTTTCAAAACCGGGAGGCTGTGCCATATAAACATCTTCTGAGAGAAGACCGTTGAGGAAGGCATTGTTAAAATCCAATCGATGTAGAGGCCATGCGAACGAGACCGCAAGGGCAATGACCACACAGATGGTGGTAAGTTTTTATCACGGGGCAGAAAGTCTAAAAAAAATCACTACCTGCTTCTTGATGAAATCTCTTGGCAACAAGTCTATCTTTGTATCGAACAACAAAGCCATTGACATGGTGGCGTTTAATCCGAAAGACCCATTTGGAGCCAACAACATTATATTGAGGAAGAGGCGGAACAAGGTGCCACGTGTGATTGAGCTGTAAAGCATTTAATTTTTCTTGCATGGCTGAGCGCCACTTAGGATCAAGATTGGCCTGTTTGAAAGAGGTGGGTTCAAGTGTGAGTAAAACCGGGCTAAAGAGGGCAAGTGAAATCAGGTAGCGAGAAAAATAGAAGGTACATGGTTTAAGGGAGTTGGTCATGGACCGAGTAACCATAGGATGAACATGATCAGGGGGCGGTTTAAAACAGGTCCGGGAGAGTCAATGGTGGGTAGAGATGGAGGTTGTGGGGCTAGTTCAGGGTGGCCAACATTAGGTATGGGACTCATACCATTAGTAGGGGATGGAGGATGAAGAGAGGAATCTGGTGGAGGCGGTGGTTCAAAAGCCGACAAGAGTAGGGAATCCGAAGGAGGAAGAATAACGGGAGGAGAGAGACCCCAGGCAGAGAAGGAAGGTGAATGGGAGCAGGGTTCTGAAAGTACGGGTCCAAGAGTGGACTCATCAAAGTAAACATGGTGGGAGACATTGGTGCGGTTACGAGACAGATCAAGACATAGATAGCCCTTGTGGCGAGAGACATATCAAAAAAAGATGCAGGGGACGATCTTGGGGTGAAATTTGGTGGTGAGATATGGTGTTAACAGAGGGTAGCAGTGGGCACCAAAAACACGAAGATGATCATAGGTAGGTGATTTATTAAAAAGTAGCTCGTGAAGAGTTTTGCAACGAAGGACTAAGGTAGGGAGACAATTAATGATATAGACAACAGTACGAAAAGCGTAGACCCAGAAAGAGTGTGGAAAAGACAAAGAATAAAGTAGGCTCAGTCTGATTTCAATAACATGTTGATGTTTCTGTTCAACGAGACCGTTTTGCTCGGGAGTGTGCATGCACAAAAACCGATATAGTATGCCATGGTCTCGTAAGAAGTTTTCAAACTCATATCCTCCATTATCAGACTGAAAGGTGCGGATGGAGGTTTGCAGTTGCTTTTCAATAACGAACTTAAAGTCTTTGAAGCATTAAAAAACTTGTGACTTAGTGCGCAAAGGGAAAAACCATGAAAATCGAGAAAATTCATCAACAATAAGAAGATAAAAGCGAAAATCTTCACGTGAGTTGACTGGAGCGGGTCCCCAGACATCGGCATGAAGAAGTTTGAGGGGAGATTTTATGGATGAAGTAGAGTGTCCAAAAGGAAGTTTATGAGCCTTGCCAATAAGACAACTTTCACACACTTTTATTTTGTTATTTTTATTAATGAAAATAACATAACTAGAATGTAAATGAGAGATAATCTTCTTGTTTGCATGACCAAGACGTTTGTGCCAAATGTCAAATGAGGCTACTCTGCTTGCATATGCCGCCACATGTGTATGGGGATCCGATTTAATTGGATAGAGCCCCGTGTGGGATTTCGGTTCCCGTAGACAAATCTTGCCTATCTGACGATCCTTGACAAGAAATTCAAAGAGAGTAAATTAAAAAATACAATCATTATCTTCAGTAAACTTTCTCACAAATAAAAGATTTTTCGTAATAGCCGGAACATGAAGAACATCTTTTAGGCAAAAAGTGGAGCCTTGAGAACTCAAAATAAGATTACCAGTGTGGGAGATAGGCAACATTTTACCATTACCCACTATAACATGCTCACTACCATGATATTGTGATTTTTGAAAAAATTGTTGATCATCCATGGTTAGATGATTTATAGAACCAGTATCAGGATACCAGTAATCATCATTGGATTGCTAAAGAGTCATGGCTGAAAAGGCTTTAGGAATATCTCAGCAGGTTTTAGCAGTGCGTCCTCATTTTTTGCAAAACTAACAGGTTATGGTGCCATGCCCGCCTTGATAATCGGGGTTATTATTATTGGTCGTGTTGGGAGAGGGACTTCTTTCTTGACCCCTCCCATGACCTCTATTCAAATTACGGCCTTGGCCCGACCTCTAAAAGTGGTAAAGGTCGCTTGCTGGGATTCAGATGTTTCAGGAATCTTGATATGAGATAAAAACACACATTTTTCCTGATTAAGAAGCAAATCATATAAATCCGTAAATGAGTATGGTACTAATTGGTTGTGACAGATGTCACAAAGCTTTCATATTCATGAGGTAGATCGTTCAATGTAATTTGGATTATTTTTTTATCGTCTACGGGGTGATTTGCGACAGTGAGTGAGTTGGCTAGAAATTTGATGTGATTCAAGTAGGACAACATATCCAGACTTTCTTTCTTAATGAAGGTTAAGTCTTTCTTCAAAATCATGAGTCTTAAATGAGATTGAGACCCATATAATTTTTCTAAAGTAAGCCAAGCCTCACGTGTTGTTTTGGTTCTTATAATTTGACCAAAAACAATTTATGAAACAATAGCTTTTATCCAAGTGCCAATTGGTTGGAGCGAGTCCAAATATGATAACTTGGATTCTCTGTCTTACCTCCGTCTGGCATGGCAATAAAAAGCTCTGGTTGAGGAGACTACCCATCAACAAATTTGAGAAGGTTCTGACTGATCTTGATGGACTCAAGCTGAGATCTCCACAATAAATAATTGTCTTGATTAAGCTTAATCGAGATGAGGCTTGCAATAGCGTTTCACTGGGCCATAGGGCAGGAAAGAGACGACGATGAGGCCATGTCAAGCTCGATGGAGAGTCGTTGCTATGATACCATGAAAGAACTACAACAGAGAGAAGAAAACATCTTTTGTGTATTTTCATTGATTTCTACAATAGCCAAGAAGGCTATTTATAACCATTCATAATACAACTATTTACAAGAGTTGACATATATTGAAATAACAATAACACTACAATTGTCGTTTTTGATAATGATTATAAAAAAATGATAATCATCAAGCTTCAATAAGACTCTTCATCAATCAGATTCTTCATGTTTTGGTATAATCTGGACACAGGAGTCTGAAAGGAGTTCATTGTGTTTTGAAGTATTATGAGTATATGAATCTATCATATCCTTATCAATAAGATAGGTCAGTTTCATGAAAAAACGGTAGGTGAACAAGTATGATAATATAGAACAATTCTAGCATATGCATTTAATTCATACATGATACACAATTCAATAAGTAATGTCAACAAATCTAGCATATATATTTAATTCACATGATACGCAATTCAATAAGTAATGTGGACAAATCTAACATATGCATTTAATTTATACATACGCAATTCAACTAGTAATGTGAAGAGAATAACTTTGTTTCGATATTAGTGGTCCTGCGAGTATGCACATGCGCAAAACATAGAAATAACTGAGACTAATTCAGGGGTTTATTATGTCATGTATTTTCGATACCCCAGGTAACTAACTGAGTCCGCTCCTAAGGGGACAGTCGGTGATCGAGAAAGGATTTCTCAAAGGCATACGTGGCAACAGATGCATCTAACTTCTGCGAAAGTCCATGAGATCTACTACCTAGGATAATCTCTAGTAGTCACATCTCCTAATTCTGATGACTAGGGAAAAATGGTCATTTGCCTGAGGGGTGGTTGTTAACAACCTGTCCATCAGAGTTTTTGTACCAATCCATCATCTCTCTTGACAGAAATTAGAGGCAAATGAGTGCATCATGTTTTATTTAACTGACGACACATTCTACATATTCTGATCTTTCAAACCAGCTCGAGCATCTTGCCTGTAAAGGTGATCATCACCATTATGTGATTTCAACAATGTGCCACTTGCATACTTCGAGATTGCTACAAACCTCTCATCCAATCATTGTAGTACTAACATGCCGAGTCTGTCTAAAAGTACGACTACGATGAGAGAGATATTGGTTTCTCAAAAGAAACCCTAACTTAATGTTTCATAAAAGAAACACTGCAACTATTTAGTTTGACATGATCTGGTCTTTTAAACTATTTTTATAACATTGTGTAATTTACATGATACAAGATTGCCATGAATCTTTCATCCAGTTATCGTAGTATCAACATGTTGTGCATGTCTCGCGATATTGCTTACGATAAAAGGGGTATGAGTTTGTCAGCAGAAACCCCGCCCAACCACATGCTCATGCCATCAACCGGGGTTATCCGAGTCTTATTAAAATCTCAAACCGAATTTTGTAAAACATTTCTTCCAAATGCACCAACTTGGGAAAACTTAGTTGCAATTTTGCAACCTATAAGCGTGCAGACTTTACTTTGCAATACTATGCATTTAAAAGGATGAATTCTCGCAAGGAATCCCTTTCCTTTAAAACTCTAGCATCCATGCGCAAACCCATATCTTTTGAAAAAGAGCGAGTAGGAAATAGGTAGGATATGATACACTCTTGCATGTCCTACAAGGTTGCATTTATATAAGAATTATATATATATATATATATATATATATATATATATATATATATATATATATATATATATATATATATATATATATATATACAATGCAAGCCTGTGTACATTACAACGCGACTGTAATAAACGAAAAAAAAATTTATCTTGGATTCGGGTCGGATCCGGACCCGGACCCAACTGAGGCACCGCCTCTGTTTCCCCTTTTGAAAGACGAGGTCGAAGGAGGGGAGGTTCTTGAACCCCCCTCGCTGTTCTTCCCCCTCTCGTCTCTCGGTCTCTCTTTCCCCCGACCGACCCTCTCGACTCTCAGTCTCTGTGAAACCCCCCTCACCATCTCTCTTGCCTTCTCCCCCCGACTCGTCTTTGCACCCTCTCTCTCGCTGGAGACCCCGGTCAACCTGCGACCTCCTTCCGCCGCCGCCGTCGATGACCACCAGGTACGCCCCTTCTCTTTCTTTCTCTTGTTTCCTCTCCTCTCCCCCTTTCTTCTCCTTTTCAGTCGAGAGGCCGGCAAGGGGCGACACCCCCCCTACCGCCAGTTCGGCTGGTTGGCAGGGGCTTTTGCCCCTGCCTCTCACCTTTCAAAGAGCCGGCAGGGGGCGACGCCCCCCTGTCGCCTATTTTTGCCTGGCCAGCAGGGGTTTCCAACCCCTGCCCCTCGCTCCCCATCTTCTTTTCCTCTTAGAAACGACAGGGGCCTTTGGCCCCTGTCTTGTTTTGTTGCTAAGCAAGCCGACAGGGGCCTTTGGCCCCTGCCTCTTCTTCCAAAAGCCGCAACTGGGGGGGGGGGGGGGGGGGGCTCTTGCGTCTCTCTCCCTCTCTGCTAAATTTTCCTAGCAGGGGCCATCGGCCCCTGCCCCTTTTTCGGTTCCCCTGTTTAGGTGCGCAGGGGAGGGTCTGACCCTCCCTGCCTCTGTCTATCGTGGGGAGGGGCTCGAGCCCTCCCTGCCTTAGATCTTTGTAGGAGAGGGCTAAACCCTCCCTACCTTCGTAGCATGCAGGAGGGGCCGAGCCCCTTACTGTTACGGTGGGGAGGGGGCCGAGCCCCTCCCTGCTCCCTCTTCTCGGGCGTCAGGCAGGGGCTTCACCCCTTCTTGTTTGCGTGTTCGACCGGTAGGGGCCAAGCCCCTGCCTCTTTGTATATTCGGCAGGCAGGGGCAAGGCCTCTTGCCTCCTCCTTTGTGCTAACGGGTGGGGGCTTGACCCCTTGTCTCTCTGCTCTACTGGCAAGCAGGGCGACGCCTCAGCCTCCCTCGTTGCCTTTTTAAGGTAGGGGCACAACCCTGCCTACCCTTGCTTTCGGAGGGCAGGGGAGCAACCCCCTGCCTCCCCGTTGTTTGCTGACAGCATGTCAGCAGGGGCTCGTGGCCCTGCCCCTGCTTCTTGCACTTATAGCAAGTGCGCATGTGCACGATGCCTCTGCCTCTGCTTCCCTTACGTCAGGACGACGATAGTGCCCCTGACTTTCTATTTTGGTATTAGCTTGCTAAGATCGTTACTTTTGCAGCTCGTACGACAGACCCTGCTCGCGCTTCGCGACCCGCGCTGCCAATCGCGTACATCCGCGGACGACAACAAATTTGCAACTCTTAAAGGTAGGGGAAGATTGCACAGAAGACTTAGATAATTGAATTGAGTTCAATTAACTAAAAAGGACAATTAAATAAATATATATGCATATATATTTATATGAGTACGCATTTAACTCAAGGACGCGGTTTCGCGATCCTTGTCCTTTACCTTGCCGTCGTGCATCACGCAAAGGTTCTGCGTTGCACTCCTGCTTGCGGTCTTTACTTTGTCGTTGCACGTTGTGCTGGGGGGGTTGCGTTGCACTTCTGCTTGCTGCCTTTACTTTGCCATCGCGCTTTGCGCCTAAGCTCTTGTCTTTGCATATGCGTTGGTATTGCCTTGCTATTGCAGATGACATGCAGGTTCTTGATCTTTGCGTATGCCTTAAAGGCATCCTCGTGGAGGATGCAAGGGGCATTTACCCCTCTCCCTCTTTCGACAAGAGTTCAATCGGGAGCGAGCGACACATCCTCATCTAAGGAGAGGGATACCTTGCAGGGATCCTGGCTCTTCGTGTGTGCAGTCCTGCAGAGTCGACTTGAGATTTCAGGGAGCTGTGCAAAAGCATCAAAGACTGCTCCAAATTGAAGCATTTGGAAGGATGTGACTGACTGGTTCTGCTCGCCTTTTTGGCATATCTCGGGTGATCCCAAATTGGGGGTTCGAGCGAACTTCTTAGCGGGTGTTCTGTTGAGAAACCCGTATCCCGTCTATCGAGGCCAGTATCGAGTCGTGCGAGACATGTAGATACCCCGATAGTGGATGTGATTTGAGATAATCACATGCATAATGTTGGCACAAGGTACTGCTGTTTCAAAAGATAGAGTAAAGTTGATAAACTTTACATCTTTGTGAAACACTCCTGTTGAGGCTTCTATTGACGAGCTATACCCCCCTTCATCCTAGAGTACTTGTAGTCGTGCACGACACGTCTAGTACTGCGATTATCGGATGAGACGGTCGTGCGACCTCGAACAACGCTAAATGCAAAATATTGTAATCACATAAATGACCTCACATTCGCCTTCACAGGCCAGATGCTCGAGTGATTTAAATACCACAACATAGAATGAGTCGTTAGTTAAGCAACCCCTAACGTACCTATTCGCTTCTTTGTGTCTGTCAAGGGAGAGGACAGAGCGGTACAAACTCCAATGGACAGGTTGTTAACAACCACCCTACGGGCAACGATCCGGCCTCCCCAGTCATTGGAGTTAGGGGAAAGGGGCTACATTAGTTAGCTCAACACTTCTGCAGAAGTTGGATGCATATGTGGCACAACCTCCTTTGGGGAATCCTCTCTCGGCTAAAGCTGTCCCTTTGGAGCGAACTCAACTAGCTATTCGGGTTATTGAAAATACATAGAATAACAGACGCCCGAACTAGTTTCAGTTGGTTCTACGTTTTGCCTACGCGAACCCGCAGGTTCGTAATTATCGAAACATAAGGTCTGTTCACACTGGTCGTTGAGTCGTGAGATTCGCTTGCACTACTGCTTCGCTTGCACTACTGCTTCTCTTGCACTACTGATTCGCTTGCACTACTGTTTCGCTTGCACTACTAATTCGCTTGCTTGCTCGATAGTTCAGTATGCTACTCGTTGAGTTGTGCACGCCTGTCAAGGTGTTACTCTAGTTGGTTAAACTGCTTACGCAGTTCTTTGCGGAGTAATAAGGAGTTTCTCATACTAGTTAAATGCTTATAATAATAGCATTATACCAGTTACTACATATTAGCATGTGACTTGCTTTATCCCTTGGTCAAACTGTTTGATGCTTATTGTAGCGTAGCACTTGTTGGCTTGCATCTCTTATGATTGATGTGATTGCATACAGCTCGTAATCTACGAACTGGTGGCAACTAGGATTGATGTGACCGCTTGTCTTATAAGCTGCTTACATATTGTGATATAACTGTTGTCGTATGATTGCTTATAAATAGCTTGTGATGTAATGGTTTATGCCTTACAATTAATTTAATTACTTGTCGATGGACTGAGCCATTTTATGGTAATTATATGTTTTACGAGCATTGTTATGAGTGCTTGTCTTATTCAGTTGTTTTGTTTGGCTGACGGGTAGAGTTAGTTACCCTTCGCCCATAGAATCAACTGAATTGCCATATCTGCGCGTTCTCATGTGTCGTTTACACATGCTTTGAGAGCCTATTTGAGGATTGCAATATTTCTTGTGGCAATCATACGATGCGTAGGATTATATGCTTCTGCGTGGAGTGATACGATGCATATTGCTGATATACATGCTTGTGCCCATATTGTGGCTACTGACATCGAGAGCAGTCAACTGTTCGGAGCAGTCGATTGTATAGATGTGTGTATCACCGAGTAGGGTGTCTGTCGAGCACCTGATCTCCAAAGGATTATCTGCGAGGGCGTGTATGATCAAGACCAGGTACCCGACTAGAGTGGTAGATTCTCTGTGAGGATATACACTGTCCACGAACGGGTAGCCGCAAAGACGGTGAACTCCTGTGAGGAAGTGTATGGTCCAAGACCAGGTATACCATCTAGGACGGAATTCCTTGTGAGGTTATACATGTCCCAGACCAGGTGATCCGGGCGTTGATCTTGTTGTTTGTATTAGTGGCTATCGACCTTGAGAGCGGTCATTTGTGTGGATGCGTGTATCACAATAATTTTCATTGGATATGACATTTGTTAGGGACTGATCTCCCAAGGGTTTCGCTGTGAGGTTATACATTTTCCAGATCAGGTGACTCGGCTAGAGTGGGAGATCTCTGTGATGACGTACATTGTCCACGAACGGGTAGCCGCAAAGACGATGAACTCCTGTGAGGAAGTGTAGGGTCCAAGATCAGGTATACCCTCTAGGGCGGTAATTGCTTGTCCGGTCATATATCTCTCGGACCGAACGATCCGACGTGGATCTTGTGTTTTTGCTTAACATAAAAAGTTATGGTGAGTTGTGACGATCTTCTGAGATTGTTTGTGATAGTCAACTATGAATTCATAGTTTCGGCTTTTTGTTTTAGCATGATTACATGCTTGACTCAGGTGTGAGAATCAGATCGTTAGCGATTTGAGTTAGTGATCATGTTTTGGACCTTCTACGGAAGGTTGAGCTTTTCTGAGAAGTTTTGACGCCTTAGTGCGTCATAACCGGTAACGGTTAGCCGCGTAAGACTTTGAGAGATGAGAATAGGTTAAGGTTGTTCTGGACAACGCGTTTGTTAGTAGTGAGCGACAAACGATGTCCTGATGGTGATTAGATGTTGTGACCTCGTTCTAGGAACGAGAACAAGCTAGTTGCGTGGTGGTTCACAGCCTACGATCAATTGAATCGTATGCTGCGTTTGTCAGTTGCACTGCTTACTTGCTTTGAACTGCTTACTGTTTGCACTACTTACGCGTTTGCACTATTCACCTGCTTGCATTGTTTACCTGTTTAACTGCATATCTGCTTTAAACTGCATAGCCTACTGAATTAAATGTACTTAATTTAGTTTCCTGTTAGTCTCTCTTGTGCACCTACTAGTTTTTTGCGAAACTAACCCATTCTATGGCTACAGGTGATGTTTAGGTACTCTACGGGCGATGGCGCGATTGCAAGATGGCTTCAAGACTTTTTCTTCCTGCTCTTAGCTCGCGTCCTGGACGCTATGGGTTTGTATCAGATTTTCCTTGGGATATCCGAATCTTGTGAGTTTTGGCTCTTTTAGCTAACGTGCCCAAAGTTGTCAGCTTGCCTTATGATTTATCAAAAGCAAAATCTTCCGCTGATTTTATAAAACAACTCTGAAGGAAAGAGATATTTGTAGTCTCTTGCCTATTTTTCTGAAAAGGTTCGCAAGTTTGAAATTTGGGGCGTTACAGCGACAACAAAGTATAAAGCAAGACTCGATGCGCGAAATCGCACATCAAGCTAAGTAAGTACGTAAGTACTACATGTTATATGAAATCATACCTCGGCTAAATAAATGCGTAAGCAATGGCTTGTGTACTAAAGCACGATGGCAAAATAAATGACATAAAAGAAAGATGACAAGGACCACAAAACTGTGTGCTTGAATTAAATGCATAACCAATAGCTTGTGCATTAAAGCACTATGGTAAAGTAAATGATATAAATGAAAGATGACAAAGATCGTAAAACTGTGTTCTTGAATTAAATATGTAAGCAATAGCCTGTGAACTAAAGCGTGACGACAAAGTAAATGACATAAATGAAAGAGGATAAAGATCGGAAAACTGTGTTCTTGAGTTAAAAACGTATATATATATTACAGTTTAAATGTTATATGCTTAATTTAGTTCTTTTATTGTTCTTTGCACAACTTTTTCCTACTTCAGGGATTATCAGAGTTGTTGATATCTTCAGGCGTAGGTGATGAGTGTCTTGTGCCACGATGCACACGTAAAGTTCATTGCGCCGATGGGGTGCGCTAACAGGTTCGTTGTATTGTGAAAAAAGTAAGAATCATGCATTGTATTTGGGTCACCAAGGGTGAAACTCAAAAAAAGGAGGGCAGGACTGTGCCCTTGCTTGCCGTCCTCGAAAGGAAAAAGGAGGGCAGGGGCCGCGCCCCTGCCCGACAGCAAAAAACAAAAAAGAAGGGGCAGGGGTTGCGTCCTTGCCCACCGGCCTGTCAGAAAGCAGGAGGGGGCATGTGTTACGCCCTTGCTCGTCGGTCTGACAGAAAAGAGGAAGGGAGCAGGGTTTCAGCCCTTGCCCACCGGCCTGACAGAAACGAGGAAGGGTAGGGGGCAGCGGCTGCACCCATGCCCGTCGGACAGAGATGGAAGGCAGAGGCCGTGCCCCTGCCCACCGGATGACACCCCTGCCTGCCGATTGAAAAACCTAGGTGACAGCAGGAGGACATGCCCTCCTGTTGGTTGTCCTGAGAAAGAGAGAGTAGGGAAGGGGGCGGTGCCCCTCCCGTGCGAAACAGAGGAGACATAGAGAGCGGGGAAAGAGGCAACATGCCTCCCCAGCGAAACTGAGGAGACAGAGACAGCAGGGAAGGAGGCAACACGCCTCCCCTGCAAAACCGAGGAGACAAAGAGAGCATCGAAAGGGGTGGCACCCCTCCCCTGCGAAACCGAGGAGACAGAGGGAGACAAAGAGAAGATGGAACAACAGGGAAGAGGCATCACCCCTCCTTGCAAACCGAGGTGATAGAGGGTAGGGGGGGCGACACCCGTCTCCTGTGATACCGAGGAAAAAAGAGGGAGACAGAGCGAAGCGAAGAGAGAGGGGGGCTCACCCAAGAGGAGGCCGACTGGGGGGTCGCTAGCGTTGAGTGGCCGAAAAAAGGGAGAGAGAAGGGAGCTGGGGTTCAGGGAGAGAACAACGAGAGAAGAGAGGGAGAATGTTGGGGGTCTCCTTTTGCATAAAAGGAGACCCCCTCTCCTATGTTTAAATAGAAACACGGGGGGCAGGTCGGGTCCGGATCGGGTTCGATCCAAACCTGAATTCAAAACTTTTTTTTTTAAATGGATTTTACATAATGGGGAAGGACTTTCATGGGCAAACGGTGGGTTTCAAGAGAAAGTGTGGGACTCACCATAGAGCTGCGTGGGCAGGTTGTTTTCCAATGAGACTAGAATGTTTCACATCCAGCGTGCTGACAACCCTTTTCCTGTGAGAAAGGGTCATTTTCTCGTGAAACAAATGAGGCTTTTTAAGGAAAAGAAAAAGAGTGATATCTTGGCCATGATTACAAACCTTTTCATTTGGATTTTTGTGCATGGGTAAATCCTCATGATAAATTGGCGTTGTGTTTTTTACATGTAGAATTTATGAAATGAAAAATTATGAAAGTCTAGTCTATCACCAATAAAATAATGGCAACTCGCAGTGATATTGAGATTTCACCACCTGTGGATATCTGCATTGCGTGAGTTTGCAGATGAAGTAGCGCTCGCATCTCTTGCCACGTGTATCGTTACTACCTTTGCCCCCCAGCATTTCTTCACCTATTTTTGACCATCCTAACATTGTAAAACAAGCGATGGCTTTTGTATTCTATTGTGGGTAAGCTATTGGATTTGGACCTTATTCACATATATTAGCAATATTATGGATATCTTGTTGGCGCAGCGGGAACCTTGGACACTGGTAGGAGACGGTTACCTGTAAACAATAAACAGAATGAGAGAGCAAGAGTTTAGATAGGGCTGTTCGATCGATGTCCTCTGCTTTCTTGCTCTCTTTTTGGTTGGTATTCTGATGATAATGGATATCTTCTCATCTCATCCTTAAAGAGATGACCTCCCATTGAAATCTCTCAACAATTTACAAGTGGGATAAAACAAACTCAACTGTTCATCTTTTGGTAAAGAGTTTTGGTCAGTAAAAACTTTATTTTTTCACAAACATTTTGATTATCGTATGATCATGGGCCGCACAAAACTGAGACCACACTGACCAAACGTGCTAAAACCTCCCACTTGTCCATGGGGGCATAATGCAAGTCCCATGATTCACATTACTCCCACTATTTGGAGCAAAAACAAGTATCACATTTCCGTTTCAAAGTATGCATGAGACTGTCATTCATCGTGATGCTTTCTTACATCCTTCAGACCCATCAATCCAACATTCTTCAAAAGTCTCATTAGTAACACCTTTTGTCAAAGGGTCTGCTATCATGAACTCAAGAAGAAAACTTACTGTTAGTTCTCCCTTATTAACCATATTTTGGATGTAATGATACTTTAACTCATGTGCTTGCCCTTGGAATTGTTAGTTCCACTTTGAATTAAACTAATTGCAGCCTTATTGTCATAACAAATATGAGGTGGCCCCCGTCAACTAGGTCCAGCTTTAAATAATTTGCAAAGCAATTGATCCAGACAACATTCATGGCTTCAACACCACAAGCAACTTCTCTGCCTCTTGTGTATTGGTCAATAAAACCTACGACAAAGCAGGTCTAAGTAACAATCATTTCATTCATCAAACTACCTACCACTTGAGCATAAGGTACATTCATTTTTTTTACCTTAGGTTTAGATAATCACTTTTGCTCAACTTGGTACCTTTGGCGATAGGGTTGGACTCTTGCTTGCAGTTTTCCATTCTATAACTCTTTAAGACCGAGTCAAGATATCTTTCTTGACTTGAACACAATTTTCTGGCTACTCTGTCTTAGTAATATGGACACCCAGAATACATGACGCATTTCCCATGCCTTTAGTTTCAAAACCAGAACTAAGCCAACTTTTAGTATCATTTATTATGGTCAGGTCATTCCCAACTAATAAAATATCGTCTATATACAAGGACAAAGTGGTAAATTTGCTCTCACTATTTTTAATATATATATATATATATATATATATATATATATATATATATATATATATATATATATATATATATATATATATATATATATATATATATATATACAATGATCATAAATGTTCACTCTCTATCGAAATTGAATTATAGCTTCATAAAATGTCAATATCTACAAGGATTTCTTTAGTAGACCTTGTCCTCTTGTCCTTGTATAACAAACCCATCAGGCTGACACACATATAGTTTCCTTTAGCTCACAATGCCGGAAAACAATTTTTACATTCATTTGGATAAAGATTTAAATCCAGGTGAGAAACCAGTGCCAACAAGATCCAAATTGAAGCAAACCTGGTAACAAGTGAATAAGTCTCATAATAGTCAATTTCCTCTAATAGATTTGGACCTTAAGGATCCAAATCCAAACCACACACACCCTATATATATATATATATATATATATATATATATATATATATATGTGTGTGTGTGTGTGCGTGTGTGTGTGTGTGTGTGTGTGTGTGTGTGTGATTAGATTGAGTTGGATCCAACTCAATCCAATCCCATAAACCGACTCCCCCTCTTAAGATGGTTTGGATTAGGGTTGGATCCACTTGGATCCAACCCAGATCTAAACACCCTAATACCCCCTTAACCGGCCTTCTTAAAACAAAGGGTTTGGATTGGGGTTGGATCCAACCCGGATCCAAACACTAACTGACTCTTATAACACCCCCCCGACACACTCTCCCTCTCAATCGGTTAAACCCGACGCCATTAACCTCTCTCTCTCTCTCTCTCTCTCTCTCTCTCTCTCTCTCTCTCTCTCTCTCTCTCTCTCTCAGCCACTCTCTCCTCCGCTGCTCACCTTTGGCAAACCTTCACTGGAGTTGCCCCAGACCACCACCATCCTCCTCTTCTTGGCGGCGCACCCCGCGCCCTCCGTCGCCGTCAGCCTCTCAGGTGAGCTCCCCTCCACCCTATCTTCTTCTTAGTCTGTTTTTTTTTTTTCATCCTGCCAGCCCCGTGGGAGGTGGCGACAGTAGCAGCAGTAGCTGCTGCTGGTGCTGCTACTACTGCTACTGCCATCACAGAGGGTCGGTGCCGCCCTCTGCCACCTCCCCTACCCTCTTCTTCTGCCGGTTCTAGTGGCTGCCCACGTCAGCCACCACAAAAGCAGGCCGGCCACTACCTTTAGTAGTGGCCCAACTTGGGGGAAGCGTCATGCATTTCCCTCTCTCAGCCTCTGGCCACCCTCAGCGGAGGGTTGCTAGCCTGGGTTGTTGGGTTAAACCACCACGTTGGTGGTGGTTACCCACGATGTGGGTAACGTTTCCCCACATAAAGTGCTCCTTCCGTTAAACCCATCACCGAATGAAAGGGGGAACAGTTGTTCAACCGTTCTCATTCGGTGATTATAAGAAGGAGGTTTCATGAGCAACCTCATACGGGAGAAAAGCAGTGCAGAAAAATCAAAACAGTGTATACAGTGAAAAACACAGTGAAAGAGAGAATAGGGTCGACTCACCGGTGGCATTCGGAGGCCTGCGCTTGTGGTGGCTGCAGACCGACTGAGTTGAAGGAAACCCCTCTTCGTCAACATCCTTCGCCCTCCGGCAATGACCGCCTCAAGTATGCATTCTGTGTGTTGTTGCTTTTGTAGGGGCTCCGACCGGCTGGTTGCTGAGGCGCCGACGACTCAGAACCGACGGTGAAAACTTCCCCCAACAATGGGTTATGGGCCCACACCCCACTTCCGCTGCAGGGTGTGCTCTGGCCATCCAGCACGACAGATCTCCGTGGGGCGATTCTGCAGCCAGTCGCCGGCACTGGCTTACCTCCAGGTTTGGGGGTTTTCAGTCGGGAACGACACGCCGACTGATCCTGCTGTTTTTCTCCGCCATCAGGGTTTCTGCAGAGCCGGTGATGTTGTCACCGGCGATTGTCCAGTCGCCGGAGCATGGTAGTGGGGTCTGTAATGGCTGTTTCCACCCCACCATCGAAAGCAAGTGACCATTGGGTCACTGACGGTGGCAGCAACCCCGCCCTTGTCTTCGGACCGCCGGCAATCATCGGATTGCCGGATCACCGCGGTCGACAACCGCCATCTTCATCTGTATCTGGAGGAGAAAGAGCGAAATGGGGTTTTCTGAAACCCTATTTCGTGTTTCAGGTTATTTTAAACCTGTTTTGGTTTTTCGGGTCCCGGTTTGGATCCGGACCAGCCCCACCCGAACCGATCCATAAGGCTTCTCTGGATCGAATCTGGGATTCGGGTGGGGACCTACTCTGGTCTGGACCAGATCCAATTAAAACCCCAGGTCAGACCCAGATCGGGTCATACCGGGTCTGACCCTGATTCGGTTCTAACCGGGTTTGGCCCGAATCCAGAAAAATCTGGGTTTTGACCCGTATCCAGTCCTAACCGAGCTTGACCCGGATTCGGTAAGTACCAGGGCAGACCCGGATCTGGTTATAACCGGGTCTGACCCAGATCCGTTAAACCCCAGGTCCGACCCAGATGCGGTTACAAACCGGGTCTGACCCGGATCCAGTAATACCGGGTTCGACCCGGATGTGGTTACAAACCGGGTCTGACCCGGATGCGGTTACAAACCGGGTCTGACCCGGATCCAGTTCATACCGGGTCCGGCCCGAATCCAGTTCATATCAGGGCTGACCCAGATCCGGTTCGTATCGGGTCCGACCCGGATCCAGTTTATACCGGGTCTGACCCGGATTCGGTTACAGTCGGGTTCGACCCGGATCCAATAGGGTCCAGGCACTATTTGTCCTGAACTGGATCAGGGACTGATTCGCCCCCCTTTCGGGACTGGTTCAGAGCCATTTTTGTCCGGTTCCTTCCATTTTCTCACTGGTTCCGAGATGCTAAGACCCTGTTTTATTAAATATAAGAGAATACAGTGATTTTGGCATGTGGTTATAGGGTTTTATGAACTTTTGTTCATACTTGACCTGGTTCATAAGGTTCAGAACCGGTTCAGACTCTTGGATGACCGGTTTGGGCCTGTTTCAGACCGGTTCAGAGTGCTTTAAGATCGGTTAGTGATACATATGACTGATTCATTCAATTTTTGAACCATTTCAAAGGTCATATGACTGGTCCATTCGGTTTATAGACCATTTCAAAATATTATTTTATCATATTGGCATTAAGGATAGTTAGATGACTTAGTATTTTCATGTTACCAAAGTGACTGAAAACACGTATGTCATCAAATAATTTTTATACTATCATACAGTTTAAGCCGATATCCACATTGTACTTAGATTCATGAAATGATAAATGACCCAAAGGTAGTTTTATCGTGTTTGAAATTTAAGTAGGGTAAAATAAGGTAAATGTGTTGAGATACATCACACATGAGTATCCAAAGGTACCTTGTGTTGATGGTCTAACTTCACAAGAACCTTAGTTTTACCGAATATGGTTGGTAGGTGAAGTAATTTCGCGTGTCGGAGCTCTTACCAAAGTAGGACTCCGATGACCCCCCCCACTCGCCTGAAAATAAGCATATCAAGGGCCTTTATTCTTTTGCTTTTTCCATTAAAGTTTTAGTCTCGTACAAGTGCTTCTTGATACGTGTCTTTTGTCTTGTAGTTTCTAGTTTTGTGATTTTAGATGGCTCAAGCTCTATACCTTTTCTAGATGGATCTAACTTTAGTGATTGGAAAAAAACTATTCTTTTTACATTAGGGTATATGAATTTAGATCTGGCCCTAAGGATAGATGAACCCGCTGACCTCACTGATCAGAGCACTGCTGATCAAAAGATTGCTTTTGAGAAGTGGGAGCGCTCAAATAGGCTTAGCGTGTTGCTTCTGCAATTTGAAGTAGCTAAGAATATTCACAGTGCTATCCTACAATGCAGAACAGTGAGAAATTTCTGAATGCCATTGAGGCATAGTTTGTGAGTTCAAACAAGGACAGAGCCAGTACCCTGATGTCAAAACTCATATCTATGAAATATATTGGAGGGGAAAACATTCACCAGCATATTTTAGAGATGAGAAACATAGCATCTCAGCTAAATGACATGAAGCTCACCATCTCTGATTCTTTCCTAGTGCATTTAGTTCTAACATCCTTACCTTTGGAATACGAACCTTTCAAAATCTCTTACAACACACATAATGATGAATGAACATTCAATAAACTTATGTCCAAGTGTGTTGAAGAAGAAGAGAGGTTGAAAGGGGAGAAGGTGCAGAGTGCACATATGACTTCTCATACATCCAAGGTATGACCAAGGAAGAATGCATTTAAGAGAAATGCTAGGAAGAAGCCAACTGGGGATAAGTCATCCCAAGACAAGCAATCCAACTCTGCTCCCATAAAGTGCTTCTTTTGCAAGAAGAAGGGGCACATAAAGGCAGATTGCATAAAGTATAAGAAGTGGTTGGAAAAGAGAAGTAATTTGTCATTTGTTTCTCATGAATGTAATTTATTATAAATTCCTGAAAATAGCTGGTGGATTAATTCTGGTGCTACTGTTCATATTTTCAACTGTCTATAGCTCTTTCTGAGCAGACGGGAACCAACAATGCATGAGAAAAGCATCTATTCGGGAAACAAGATGTGTTCACATATGAAGGGTGTTGGAATCTGCAAGATTACTCTGGATACAGGTGTAGTTTTAGATCTTCATGATGTTTTTTATATTCCATCGTATAGTAGAAACTTAATTTCAATTTCAAAGTTGGATAAATTTGGATATTGTTTTAAGTTTGAAAATTCCAAATTGTTCATATTCAGAAATTCAATTGAAATTGGTTCTGCATCAGTTTATGATGGTTTATATAGATTGAATGTGAAGATCCAAACTCTGGAGTCTCTGACTTCTGAATACGCATTGGTTGGAAATAAACATAGCTTGATAAATGATAAATCTTATATGCTTTGGCATCAAAGGTTGAGTCATATCTCTGAAAAGAGAATAAAGAGACTCGTAAATAAAGGGATCTTGAAATCTCTAAATTTTACCGACAATGACCCATGTGTTGATTGCATAAAGGCTAAGCATACAAACACATATAAAGAGGGTGACAAACACAGTAGTGAGATATTAGAGATAGTCTATACGGATATATGTGGACCGTTTCCCCCTGTTACACATGCTAAAAATATTTTGTCACCTTTATTGATGACTATTCTCGGTGTATGTATCTCTACTTGATCTTTGAAAAATCTGATGTTTTTCAGATGTTTAAGGAATTTAAGAAAGAAGTAGAGAAACAAACTAATAAGGTTATTAAGATAGTCATGTCTGATAGAGGTGACGAATATTATGGTAGATTTACTAAGATGGGGCAAAGGGAAGGACCATTAGCATGATTTCTCAAAGAGGAAGGCATTGTACCTCAATATACCATGCCTGGTAGTGTCTATCAGAATGGTGTAGTTGAAAGGAGAAATCATACGCTTAAGGAAATGGTCAAAGCTATGTTGAATTATTCAATACTTCCCATAAAGTTGTGGGGTGAAGCCTTAAAGATTGCTGTGCATATTTTGAATATGGTTCCTACAAAATCTGTGCCTAAAACTCCTTACGAGCTGTGGACAGGTAGGAAACCATCACTGTCTTATATGCATATATGGGGATGTCCTGCAGAGGCTAAACTGTAAAACCCCCACATTAAAGTCTTTGATCCAAGAACAACCAGTGGATATTTCATTGGTTATCCAGAAAGATCAAAAGGGTACAAGTTTTATTGCCCATCTCACTCACCACAGAATGTTGAAACAGATAAGACAAAATTCCTAGAAGATGATTCAATAGGATTGAGTGCACTTTAAAGCCTTGGTTTTGAGGAAGTACATGATTCAGTTTCGTCACCTATTAAGAAAAGCATCGAAAGATACCACATTGTTATTCCTAACGATGGTGTGATTGATCATTCGATTATTAATGCACAAATCCAAAGTGAACCTATTGTGGACAATGCGGAAGAGCACGAACAAGATGATCATGTTCAATCTGAGCCTGAAGAATGACTTGTTTAGAGATCCACAAGGATTAGGAGATCTGCCATACATCCTGATTATGTGGTGTACCTTCAGAAGCTTGATGATTTCATAGATATGGATGATGACCCGTTGACTTTTATGGAAGCTGTTGAAAGCAAACAATCTTCGCACTGGATAGAAGCCATGAAAGAAGAGTTAGACTCTATGGCTAAAAATCAAGTGTGAGATCTTGTCACGTTACCTAAATGAGTAAAGCCCGTAGGGTGTAAATGGGTCTTTAAGACCAAGAAGGACTCCAAAGGTAACATAGAGAGACATAAAGCAAGATTGGTTGCTAACGGATTCACCCAGATGGAGGGCATTGACTATAATGAGACATTTTCTTCTGTCTCAACTAAGGAGTCAATAAGGATAATTCTAGCCCTCGTAGCTCATTGTGACTTAGAGCTACATTAGATGGATGTGAAAACAACGTTCCTCAACGGGGATCTGAATGAAGAGGTATACATGAAACCACCTCTTGGTTTCTCTAAAGATGATCGTTTGGTTTGCAAGCTTAACAAATCAATATATAGACTTAAACAGGCCTCCTGACAGTGGTATATTAAATTTTCCCAAGTCATTGTGACTTTCGGGTTTACAGAAAACATTATTGATCAATGTATATACCTTAAGAAAAGTGGGAGTAAGTCCATCATATTGATGTTGTATGTTGATGATATCTTACTTGCAACCAACGATATAAAGTTGCTTTCAGAGACAAAACAGTTTCTTGCATCACATTTTGATATGAAAGATATGGGTGAGGCTGCTTATGTTCTTGGCATTGAGATCCACCGAGACAGAGCAAAAGGTGTTTTAGGCCTCTCTCAGAGATCCTATATAGATAAGATGTTAAAGCGATATGGGATGGAGAATTGTTCTCCTAGTTCTACACCCATATCAAAAGGTGATAAGCTGAGCCTAAAGGATTGTCCACAGAACGATATTGACAAAGCACAGATGAGTGCTTATCCATATGCATCAGTTGTTGGCAGCTTGCAGTACGCGCAGACATGTTCTCGACCAGATATTTCTTTTGCAGTAGGGGTGCTTGACAAATTTCAGTCTAACCCAGGTTTACCCCATTGGAAGGCTGCGAAGAAAGTCTTGCGGTACTTGCAAGGGACAAAAGACTATATGTTGACGTATCATAAAGTTGATCACCTCGAGGTCATTGGCTACTCAAATGCGGATTTAGAAAGATGCCTTGATAGTAGAAAGTCTACTACTGGGTACATCTTCTTACTTGCTGGGGGCGCAATCTCTTGGAGGAGTGGGAAGCAAACGACCACTGCTGCCCACACCATGGAAGCAAAATTTATTGCATTGTACGAGACTACTTCGCAGGCTATATGGTTAAAGAACTTCATATCACAGTTAAAGGTGGTCGATTTCATTGGGAAGTCACTGAAGGTCTACTGTGATAATGAAGCTGCAGTGTCCTTTTCGAACAACAACAAAAGTACTACGTCATGCAAGCATATGGAATTGAAGTATTTTGTTGTTAAAGAAAGGATGAAGAATCATTTAGTGCATATTGTCAATATTGGTACCAAAGAGACGATCGTTGATCCTCTTACTAAAGGGCTAGCACCGAGATTATATTCCGAACATGTAATGAGGATGAGATTGTTAAACTCTTTTTGACATATGCATATAAATAAAGTGACCACTTTCAGTCCTTTGATTCTCATTATGGTTGTTGTTAATCTCAACTAAGGACCTATAGAATAAAATAAAAAGGTCATTCTATTCATCAAGTTATTCCCATAAGGTTTTCTGGTTAAAGGGTTTATCGTCAGAACAAGTGGGAGAATGTTGGGTTAAACCACCACGTTGGTGGTGGTTACCCACGATGTGGGTAGTGTTTTCCCACATAAAGTGCTCCTTCCGTTAAATCCATCACCGAATGAAAGGGGGAACGGTTGTTCAACCGTTCTCATTCGGTGATTATAAGAAGGAGGTTTCATGAGCAACCTCATACGGGAGAAAAGCAGTGTAGAAAAATCAAAACTGTGTATACAGTGAAAAACACAGTGAAAGAGGGAATAGGGTCGACTCACCGGTGGCATTCGGAGGCCTGCGTTTGTGGTGGCTGCAGACTGGCTGAGTTGAAGGAAACCCCTCTCCGGCAACATCCTCCGCCCTCCGGCAATGGCCGCCTCAGGTATGCATTTTGTGTGTTGTTGCTTTTGCAGGGGCTTCGACCGGCTGGTTGCTGAGGCGCCGACGACTCAGGACCGACGGTGAAAACTTCCCCCAACATGGGTTACCTAAGCTGAGCTTGGGTTCCCCAGCCCACCGTGCTCTCTTTGTTCTTTGTAGCAGCAACAACACTGCTGCTGCTGCTAGGGTCAGGTCGAATGGGGCTGGCCGGAGGCCACCCTCTTTTTCCCAGTATGGCGATAAGCCACTTGCGGCTGTGGGCCGCTATGTCCACTGCTCCCCGAGCTAGGGTCGGGTCTTCCCATGGGCGAGACAAACTCGGTTGAAACCGACTCAGTTCACAGCCACTAGAACCGGCTTGGTTTCCCCAAACCAAGCCTGACTGAGGTCTTGTTCTAAACTGAGTCAAGCTCTGTTTTTATCAAAATCGAGCCTGACTGGGTCCATCACCCCCGAGCTTGGCTCAGCCGAGCTGTTGGCTCAGTTTCCCCAAACCAAGCCAAGCTCCGGTTGTTGTTACAAAACTGATCCTGGATCGGTCAAATGCCTTAGGCCTAATCGAGCCCGGCTTGGTTGAGCCTCAGCCGAGCCAAGCTCTCTCTCTCTCTCGGTTGAGCTTCAGCCATGCACAAGAACTGACCAATTTTCTTGATTGGGTCTAGATAACAGATCCAAGCGGAACCATGAAAATCTCCTTGGGTCATACCTAATTGGTTTCATTCTAGAATTTTGATCAGGTTTAATTACCCGTCCCACGTAATGAGAACTCGTCTCTCTCAAACCAGTTTACGTCCTATCATTAAATTAATGAGGTAGAATAAGAAAAGAGATAGAGATAATGTCATGGTGTTGTACGAGGAATGTAGTCTTTGAGAAAGAAACAAGTCATGCTGAATAAATTAAGGGACCCATGCTTTGAAATATGTTTGGCTAGGGCTGTCAAAAAAGATATTATGGTAAGGAAAAAAAATAAAGATATAAAAAAAAAATAAAAGTCAAACCTAATAAATAAATTATGAAGGTTACTATTAGCACCCAGGTTAGATCATTTTTGAAATTGGTAAGAAAGCAAACACAAAAAAGACGTGTGGAACCCCATGCCTATGCATCATATAGTTAATGAAATTATATTATAAAATATAACTATGTAATATGGTAAGTAAAGTTTAAAAGATTTAAGAAATGAGAAAGATAAATAATTTGACAAAACAAAAGACAAGAAAAGAATTGCAAAAAAGAAAGAATGGGCTGAATACTTTAAATTAGATAAAACATTATAAAAGGTCCAGGAGGGGCTCACGCCCCCCTTATTGACCCTTGTTTGGATTTTTTTAAAAGTTGCTCTCTCTCTCTTTTTCTCTCCCTCCTCTCTCTCTTTTTTCCCTCTCTTCTCGTTTGTTTTTTTTTTCTCTTCCTCCAATACAAAGAGGTCAGACCCAACGTGAACCAAGGCTGAGCAAGGGCTGGAGTCATAATTTGAAGGGAGGAGGCGGATCATGCTACCAAACCAATCTTTTCTGCATTCGTGGTCACTGATTCATCGAAAAAGGTAAGGGTTCTATTATTTACCCGTAGATCAGAACTCATATGCACGAGTTTATTTCAATTTTAAATAGATAAACCCTGCATTGAACCTCTCATATGAGTATTCAATGTCAGATCTATCATATTTAGCATAGAGACAATTTTTGGGATCGAAATCGTCTTAAAAACCTGATTCCCACTCGAATTGGTTTCTAAGATTAAAATCGAAATTTGAGCGATATATACATATGCGCGTATACATATTGAATCTTATATATATATATATATATATATATATATATATATATATATATATATATATATATATATATATATATATATACACACACGTGTGAGAAGAACACTGGTCTGGAGTATTAGCCAACAAAAAAATGATATTTCTATGCGTTTTTAGCCGAACAAGGGTAAATCGAGCATAACTGATTAGCCCAAATTCGATGCATAAAAGGTTTTTGAATGAAAACCCTTTGTGAGTTAGAATGAGTGTTAAAAGGATGGGACTGATCAGATCCCATAACGAGGGTCAGTTCAGTCCCTAGAAAAAAAGAATTAAGGTTGTGTAAATCGTATGGATATTGGTTGAATAAAAAAAATTATGATAAAATAGATTTTGAATTCAATAAGAAGTTACAAAATTATTTTCTACAAAATAAATAGTTCTTCTTTTGTTATTTCTATTATTTATGGCATATGCTAATAATAAAAGAAAATAAGAATTGATAAAATAAGTGGTTGTGAAAGATAAATGCATGTAATTTGGAAAAATACCAAAAACTTTTTTGAAAAAATAGTTTTTGGGAGAACAAATCGATTTCCCGATTTAATGGTTGTGGAAACAAGATTTTTTTGCAAGAAAATATGCATTGTGAGAATTTAAAAATTTTATCATGATGTATGATAGGCTGGTAGTGAAAAACAATAAATTTTTTTAATTCAGTTTGCCTTTTTTCTGCTCACTCGAATGCATGTTACCCGTAATTGTGCATATCCAGCCCGATATCCGTCTGATAAATTGTTTGTATCTCCCCCGTTCGGTGGAGTTTTTATGAACGATTTGTTGCATTGAAAAGCTAACAAAATTTTATATAATCTATGAAATTTTGATCTCTTTTTTCGGACTGTGCACAAAACAGTGATAGTCGAAACAAAAAAGTACAGGTGAACACTAAACCGACTGTATCTCGCTCATTTGGAAAAATGTTTACAAACAGTTGTAGCATCAGAAAGCTGACAAAGTTTCTTACGATATAGAAATTGAGTTCTTTTCGTAGACTGTACATGATTCTATAATAGTCGTAATAGTAAGACAATTTGAAGGTCTAACGAATCCCAAACAGGCTAAGGACATCAGGTTAGTGATGTATGTGATACATTGCCAATATTTGAATATGATTTTATGATAAAGTGAATGATAATGCATATGTCATTCTATACTGATTATATGTAGGTATTGAGTGTCCACATAGGGGCACGATTTGAATATGGTGCTTGTGGCACAAATGACTTTCATTGCAATTTGATATCGAAGTGAATGAAATATGCTTGAAATGTGAATGTTTATGGATGCATCTATTTGTATATGATCATTACCTATTGATAAATTAATGTTAAAGTCAAAAATGTATAAACTAGCATTGATGCATGATTATTAATTTGCATTTGAAATATGTGCATCCCTGAGCCCGAAAGTGTAATGCCCATGATTTTTCGAGGAGTTTTTATAAATTTTCGTGAATGTCTATATATGTGATAATTTGATAATGGTCATTTGCGTTATACAATATACAATAGACTCGGTCTTAAATTAGGACTTAGAAGAAAAAAATAAAATAAAATAAAATACATTAAAAATGCCAATGGGTTCTGTTGACCCTAGTGGAAATCAAATTCTGAAATATATTTATGAGAAAAAATATGTTTCTTAAGAAAAAATTTAAATAATCTAGACTAATTGTGGTTTAGAAGAAGTCCACCTATATTTGAAAATAATTTGGGTTGCATTTAGAGTTATTTAATCTAAACTTAAATTATAGTTTTGAAAGAATTGAAATTCAAAATAATAAATGAATTTAATTAAGAAAATAACTAAAATAGAATGAATTTTTTTTATTTAACTAAATTGAATAAATTGGTAGAAGTCCATAGGTGGGTTGTCCCATTCTATCTGGCATCTCTATGTTGACTTAAACAAAAAAAAAAAAAGTGAAGTTAAAGTTTTAAATTCAAAGGTTTTTAAAAGTTACCAAAAACCAAAATTTTAACCAAAGTCAAAACTTGCCTAATTGCTAAGAAAGGCCTCCCAAGAGGGGGGGGGGAGGAGAAGGACATCTCATCCTAGAGTTTTCTATGATGAGGGTTGGAAACTAAGAAGAAAGGAATATGGGATTGAGAAAAGAAGAGTTGGAAAATGAAAGAAAAAGAAAAAAGAATAAGGCTTGACAAGGTCAAACTTGCTTGTCAAGCAAGCAAGCTTGACCATAAGCAATATGGAAAGGTTGGAACCCCTATGGGGGTGTCGACCAGCCCATATGCATTAATATAATATAGTATACAATATATACTATACCTTATATATAATACATGAAATAAAACTAACCTAAGTCTATCATATAGAAAAAATATTTAAAGGAGAAAAGGAAACTATAGAAATGAGAGGAAAGAAAAGACGATTTGAGATTAGATCAAGGGCTGACATTAGCCCGGCCCTTGACCTAATCCTCATGGGTTATAAAAAGGGAAGAGGGGCTCACGCCCCCCTATTTTCCCATTTTCTTATTGGTTTGTGTTTTCTCTCTCCTCTCCTTCTCCCTCTTGCTTCTTCTTTCTTCTTCCTTTTCCTCTATCTTTCTTGTGGTTTTCCTCTCGTGCAAACCAAACTGAAGTGTCAGGCCGTATGAAACATGCCATATATGCTGATTTGGGTCCATCCCGGCTTTGGTGGTGTCCAACAACACATGCTCCTCCATCGAATTGCAATGACATCCTCCGTGTTGTGGAGGATGCGCGTGCTCTCTTAGTGTGTGAATGCCTTCTTTTTGAAGTTGAGCCCGAGCTCTTGCATTTTCTGCTTTTGGGATCCTAGTTAGGGGTGGCTCAAGAGAAGTTGAGGCCCTAGGCAAAGCCTCCAAATGAGGCCCTAATTTTTTTTCAATGTACATAATTTTTTTATTATTTATTAAAGGGGTTGTATTTTTTTTCCTTAAATTCTTAATATCTTTCATATTTACTAATTGGGTTTATATATATATATATATATATATTTATATATATATATATATATATATATATATATTCATCATACTACACCAAAAAAATATAAAATAGTTTAAAAAATATGATCTAAAATCCCTATTTCTTGCTTTTAATGATGGAAATGTAATGATTAAATCTTTATAGTCTAGATTTGTCATTATATCTCTTTCAATAGATAGCATAGCTAAATCCACTTAATCTTTCTTGTGATATAGTTGTTTTTATATATGATTTAATCAATTTTAATTTTGAAAAACTTCTTTCAGCAGAAGCAACGATAACAGGGTCAAGAGTATTTTTATAAGCAAAATATGCATTTGGAAAAAAATTATCTTTTTATGAAAGTTAGTGTGTCAATTGAATTTTTTATCTCTTTTTCTAAAATTTATCTTAAGATATTTAACTCTAAAAATAAATATGAGTCATCTATATCTAAATGTATATCAAATTTTAAGAAACATGCAAGTTTAACACAACAAGCTTTTAAACTTTCATCATCTAATATTCTTAGTCTTTCTAAGTCAAATAAAAAACCAAAATAATCTTCAATTTTTTTAAGTTGTTCAAATCTAATGTTAATGAAGGAGATGACTTGATCGACAATAAATATAAAGTAATTAATTCTAAAAGATTCTTTTATTGATGCATAGATTTATTACTAACATTCTCATCAAAATGTTTTTTTTTTCTAAAAAATGTATGTTTTACACGAAAAATAGGTTCTATCTTCATGTTACTTACAATCTCTTTGACATGAGTTAAAGATGATTTAAATCCATTTTCTCTAATTTTTTTTAAAAATTTAAGAAGGCCTTCTAATTGACTTATGGCAACATCAATATGCTTATCTTTAGATTGTAAACTTTTATTAATTGTATTAATGAAAAACAACATATCATACCAAATAACCATCCCTAATAAAAATTCAAAATCTTCTTTGTCATGTGTAGCTACACTTTCTGCTTCACTTCTTATTTTAGTATCTTCACTAATTTTTTATAATTTAAATAATGCATCTCTTATGTATGGTGTTTAGTATACTATCTTTTTAACACTTTCAACTTAACTTTCATTGTGTTGTCGACAATAATTTAACACTTAGAAATGAAAGAGTATTTGTGAAAAAATTTCATCAATTTGTAGAACAAGAAAATAAGCAAAAAATACATTGTATGATTCCAAAAAACAAACATAGCTTTAAGACAAGAATTAACTATATCACTAAGGTTTAAGTTAAGATTATGGCAATCGCATGGTGTGTAAAATGCCCTAGGATTTAAATCTAGTATTTTTTTTCACACCATGATGTTTTTCATTTATATTAGATCCATTTTCATAACCTTGTCCTCTTACATTATTAATATCAAGTCCAAGACTGTTTATTGCACTTATTAGTTCATTAAAAAGACTTTATCCAAATTGTCATCAACATCTAAAAAATCTAAAAAGAACTCATCTATTTGTATTGAAATAGTGAAAACATCATCACATCTTAAAATAAGTGTCATTTGTTTTTTATGACTCACATTAGGTGTACAATCAAGTATTATTAAAAACTATTTTGCTTCTTTAATTTTTGAAATAATAACATTTTTAACACTATTATCTAACAATAATATCAATTCATTTTGTATGTTATGTCAAAGATAATGATTTTGAATTTTATTATTTTTAATATGCCTCATATGCTCTTTCATTGTTGGATCAAATTATGTTTTCAATTCAATTAAACTTAAACAATTTTCATTGTTTTTCTTCACATATCTTCTTATTACATCCACAAAATGCTAATTTATTTTTTGCAAAAGTCTTAACAACGACAATAATCATTATCAAAACTTTTTCCAATATCCATATTTAAATTTTTTAGAAGATATAATAATTTTAACAAGATAAAAAATAAAAATATGAATAAAAGAACAATAAAAGCTGATAATTTCCTGAGAATGAATCCAACAGTTGTTAGGTACACCACACAAGTGAGAGACCTAGTAAACTTGGACATTAAGCACATAAGATTAAAAATTTTACTTTTAACATGAGCATCAAATTTAAAAAAACCCTTATGGTCTGTATGCATGAACTGATGAACAAAAATTTTGCACACTAATAAATATTAATCATCTAAAACTAAAAATAGAGGAGAACATATTATTAAAAGATTATTGGACTAGTATTTAGGATGAGATTATTATAATTAAATTGAAAGTCATGCAAGTGATCATACTGAAACTTAAAAGATGTAAAAAAATATATACTAATTAGTAATTACTATGATACTATAATATCAATGAACTTGAAACAAGAAAAAAATAATATCAATGAGATGTTGATCGTTGAGAGAGAGAGAGAGAGAGAAAGAGATGCTTGAATTAGTTTTTGAATAATTATTTGGATGTTGATCGTTTAGAGAGATTCTTTAATTTAGGTCCATTAGGTTACCAATTTTGGTTAAGTTAGAATATTTAATGAGTTTAATTATCTGTAAAAAGTTAATAAATTAGGTAAACAAATATTTTATTATTTTAATGGTTTGAAATTTTGAGGATTAAGAAAATTTATTACTAGGTTTAGATAATTAACTTATTAAAATTCTTTACATTATAGCTTTTTAAATTATAATTTAATAATTACCTAACTTTTCTTATTAACCCTAGGTCTTTAGTATGTGCCATGTGTCCATCCTATGTAGACTCCAAAATTTAGAAGCCCCTCCAAAATATATGGCCCCAGGCAGTGGCCTCAAATCTCAAAGAAATTCAACAGCTTCTCAAGGACTTCTTTGATGGAAAAGAGCCCAACAAGATGAGGTTCAAGGAAGCATTTTTAGTGGAGAAGGGGGTGAAAAAACTAAAGGTCTCTCTCTCTATGCATGCACATGTACTTGTATTCCTTTCTGGTTGACAAATCTATTAGTGTTATTGTATGTTTCACTAGAAATACAAAGCTAATAGTAGTTGTTTGAAGCAGGTTATATGTTCCCCCCCAAAGATGCACTATTTGCTACAGTGTGTGTTCAGGGGTCCGAATGAGCGCCACATATCCCTGTGTATGTCAGCATCACTTAGCGTCAAAGTCCGATGCGATTGCAAATACTTAAGTACCCTTTCCTGCCATTCTCGCCATGAAACAACGATTCAAGAAAAGGATAAAAATGTCTTACATCCAGAAAAGGGAAACGATGGTTCGAGAAAAGGACAAAAATATCCTTCATCCAGAAAGTCGAGGATGATGTTAACTCTTCAAAGTCCAAACGTTCCATTTTTGCCCTAAGCAGTAAACTTTTGCACCATCTGCTGTAATATGATCTCCCTTTGACGATGCACCCTTTGCCATCGTCTGCTGCCACCAGAGCACCCTTTGTCGTCGTCTGCTGCCACCAGAGCACCCTTTGCCATCATCTACTGTCGTTGAAGCACCCTTTCTCGTTGTCTGTTGCCGCCAGAGCAACCTTTGTCATCATCTACTGCCGCTGGAGCACCCTTTTTCATCGTCTGCTATCGCCAGAGCACCCTTTGCCATCGTCTGTTGTCGCCAGAGCATCCTTTGTCGTTGTCTGAGCAGTGGCAGCATCGTTGCCACAATCAGCTGCGTCTACCTTCTGGGTGTTTCTCCTCCACTGTCGGATTACCAAAACTTGTATCATTTTGGTGAGTTTTGTGTAAGGTTTCGTTATGCAAACAAATTGATTTGTAAATCTGAATGTTAAATCTCATAACTGGTTGTACTATTCATGCTAAATAACACCTATTTTCATATTAAAACAAATTGATTTGTACCTATTCTCCTTCTGGGCATCGAAAAACAGTTAGCATGATTTGTTCTTATAAAGGCCAAACATTTCAACGATATGTACTTATGAAGGCTAAATTTCTACAACGATTTGTACGTTGGAATGCAACAATGATTTATATATTTAATGCAATAGTGATTTGTATATTCGATGCAACAATGATTTATACGTTTAAAGTAGTAACGATTTAATGAAATTATCATGATTTGTACTTAAGTTTGATAAATTGTACAATAATATTTACGTATGAAGCCCAGATGTTACAATGATATGTACTTATGAAGGTTGCGATTTCAACAACTATTTGTAAGTTTGAAGCAACAACGATTTATACATTTAAAGCAGTAGCGATGTGTATTTATGAAGTTACCTCGATTTGTACTTAAGTTTGCTAAATCATACAACGATGTTTACTTATGAAGCCAAATATTGCGATGATTTGTAATGTTGGTCAATGTTTAACGAATGGGCTAATTTGTATTATTATATACTTGGGGAGGCGGTTGTAACATATAATGATGCGGTTAAATTTATGTGTTATGCATGTTAGCAATGTCTAAAGCTCGTTAGACAAGAAATCCCCCGTTGTTCGATGAGATGACTATTAGAGAAATTATCTGCAAGTCCCATCTATATGAGCGTTATGAAATGTACCAAAATATAATAAAGATTGAGAATGATAAAGACAGGGACAAAGCATTGGAATTGTATAATGTGGAGCATTATCCATCAGATATTGAGGCTGAAGATCAAAGAAAGCATGAGGAAGAATTAAAGATGAAGAAGAAGAAGAAGAAGAAGAAGAAGGATGAAAAGAAGAAAAAGCAAAAGAAGAAGGAGGAGGAGGAGAGAGAAAGACAAAGAAAGAATAAGAAGGAGGAGGAAGCGAAGGAAAGGCAATTGAAGAAGGAGGAGGAAGAGAAAGAAAGGCACATGATGAAGATGAAAGAGGAAAGGCAAAGGAAGAAGCATCAGGATGAGGAAGAGAAGGAAAGGCGAAGGAAGGAGACGAAGAATGAGGACGAGGAAGAGAAGGAAAGGCAAAGAAAGGAAAAGGAGGACGAGAAAGAGAATGAAAGGCAAAAAAAGGAAAAGGAGGGTGAGGAAAAGAAGGAAAGGGAAAGGAAAAAGCAGGAGGATGAAGAGAAGGAAAGGGAAAGGAAGAAGCAGGAGGAGGAAGAGGAGAAAAGGGAAAGAAAAAAGCAGGAGGAGGAAGAGAAGGAAATGGAAAGGAAGGAAGAAATTGAAAAGCAGAAGAGGGAGGTGAAGGAGTAAAGGAAGGAAGAAGAAAGGCAAAGGATGGAGGGAGGGGATGAAGAGGAGAAAAGTATGACCAAGGTACGTAAATTGATCTTGTATGTCACAATTTACTGTCATAGGTATTATTATGTATAGTATTTACCGTGATAGCGATTAATGTGATAGCGATTACTATATATAGTGATTATTGCGATAGCGATTACTGTAAACGATTTACTGTTATAGATATGATTATGTATAATGATTACTGTGATAGTGATTACTATCTATAGTGATTATTGTGATAGCGATTACTGTGATAGCGAGTGTGCAACGATTAGTATTTATAGCAATTACTATGTATAATGACGTGTAGAAGTACAAATGAAACTAATTTTGATTTGATATAAATAATATGCTATTTTGTGTTACAAGGAGGTCAGAAGAGAAGTAGAACACCAGGTGAAAAGCTCAGATGGCGGTGTCAGTGGCATGTAGTTCTGTCGTGGTATGGACAACTGAGTGAATATCAGAAGAATCAATTACGAAATATGCACTTCGGCGGCCTTCTGGACTAGCATTCTTTTGAAACATGCTGAAACACCATGACCCACTTGGTAAATAAGTGGAATAATAAGACGAACACATTCTAGTTTGATTCTTTTGAGATCACCATGAGCCTAGAAGATGTGACATGAATTACGAGCTTTAAGTGTCATGGAAGTGTTGTCCTATTACGGAATTCAAACTATACCGCAAGGAACAAGTGCACGACCCTTCTAGAAATGTCGATAAAGGACTAAAGGCAATATATTTCTGGTGGAAGCAATTATACATCGATGAAAGTTTATTTTTTTTGTAATAAATGGGAAGGCCGGTCCACTTCATGTGCATCTGAAAGAGCTGACCACAAGTTGTGCGGCCTCCTTCTTTATTTTTTTGGACTTACTTTATTTTCTGATTTGTCTGGTTCGAAGATAAGTTATGGCTGCAATTCTTGGAAGACTTAGATAAAGTCGACAACTATGCATGGGGTGCTGCTATGCTTGCACACTTATACAATCAACTTTACCATGCGAGTAAGGGTACAAAAACCGTCGTAGGGTTTTGGCCATTTGTCCAGGTAATTGTTTATTACATATTTTGTAGTTGTAGACTAAGATCGTTGAAGGTTATAGTCTTACTAATATATTGATTTTGTAGGCCTGGTTATGAGAGCATATTGTCACCTTGCGTCCTTAGTGTGGCCCTACAATTTGTGGTTTTCCAAAGATCGGCTGGTGGGCTAGAATAAATGTCAAGGAAGATAATGATAAGTTTATTTTAGCATTAGAGACATGGTTTTATTGCATGTTGATCATATTTTAAAACATCCCTCACCTATATTATTTTGGTCTTCACGTTGCTGGGCTTTCTCCATGAACCGTAGTTCAGGAAAAAGCCTCACAACTGGGCCACTTATTTGGGCTAATAACCCCACTGCTACGTACTAAGGGCCCCAGTCCAAAGTATATTGGCAGACGCTCAAGGATGTTGGAAAACCATTACCTTAGAACCAAAGATATTTCTATGCCACGTACTTTGAGCTTTAGCTTGAGTATATCAACATGTCTTGATTGGATTCATATGATCTAAACCTTAGAGTTAGGATCAGGGTCCCGTAGCCATTTCAAAACTTGTGCATTTAACGTCAACTTTTAAGGAGTGCTGTTTGCGCATCCTTGTTTGTACACCTTTGATTCTGTGATGCTTGCGTACTTCTTGTATTTTCATACCCTTTTCAGAACAAAATTTTTCAAAACCCTGGGTATTTCTTTCAAAATTTCTCCGCTATTTTTAAAACATAGGTGTATATTTTCTTTGTCTTCACTTATTTATAACAGTTTCCTCAAAAACCCTGGAAGTCCTTTCTAAAATCCCCTCTGATTTCCAAACTCCAGGTGTATCTTCTTCTTTTCTGGATCTTGATTTTCCCTCAATCCTACCTTCTATTTTCTTTAAAGTCCTGCATTTTACCATTTTGGTCCTTATTATTTTCTTCTTCAGTATTATTCAAATGGCGTCCAGTTCACTCGATACCATCTTTCCCAAAGACCATATCTCACATGAGATAAGGCAGGGATTTCCTGATCGTCGGGTCATTCACACCTGTTCATTCTTCCCCCATTGGTATTATTCTTGGTTCGCCAACTTCTCGCATATGTTTCTGGACCACTTGGACGACTATAGAATGGAACTGGCATTGGCAATTGGCAAGCAGACCATGAATGGAAATCTTATTCAAGCCTTGACAGAACGATGTAATCCATGTACCTGCACGATCTGGTTCTCATGGAGAGAAATGACTTTGCTCATGGACGAGTTCAACAATGTTATGGGACTACTGAAACCAGCTGGTCAGCTTGAGGATCCTGTAGAGCAGTAATTTTTTATTAATGTCAAAGGATTGGATGTTCACGATGCTTTAGCCAAAGTGACCGGACGTAGATCTTGGCCACTCATTGAGGTAGATGGAAGTCAGTTTGTTAACTTGTTCAAGCTTTATCGCCAGTATGGGACACACAAAGAAGTTGACACCCTATCAGGAGCAGCAAAAGAAAGAATTCAGCGCGCTATGGTCCTATACACGGTAGGGTTAACTTTCTTTCAAGATAGGCAAAATTTTGTTGATATCTGAGTTGTCCAACTCTTACGAAGATGGGGGAGTCAGCAGACCCGTCTCTCAATTGCTATGACCACCCTAGCTTTCCTCTACCATGGTTTGACTCGTTTTGCCCTTGGTGAAACTATCTTGGTAGAATAATGCATTTATGCCTTGCAGTTGTGGTTACTGTAACACGTGCCATCCAAAGCCAGTTTATTCAGGTTCAATGGTAAAACACCACAGTCAACCCCCCCCCCCCAGTATCAAGCTTTGATTGAAAGTTTACATCAAAATGAGATCGTTTGGGACTTCTTCAACTGGTAGGGGCACTTCTTTGTTACACTTATGCATGTAGCAAGCGCTACAGATTACTTGGTCCATTCTTCTGTGTTGATTACCAACCAGAAAGATGCATCAAACAGTTCTCGCAGCGGCAGACTCATGTCAACACTCATTTTCCAATGGGTCTTATGCCAGAATTTGATTTGCGGTCAGATCAGTGGTCTGGAGCATACCATGCGGCCAAATACACTTGGGACTCTTTTGCTACTCTTTCCATATTCCCTTGACCTAATGTATCTTCTGATTATCAAGAGTGGTGGCAAACTGTTTGTCCACCCTCTCTTTGTCTTTGATTTGGCATCAATAAAATTACTTTGTTTTTAAACATTCTCTCAATGTCTTTTCAAAAATTGACAAATCTATTTGAATAAACAAAATTTATTTCAATTGCATAATAACACAATGGTCGCACTTTTGTGACGACCTCATCCCTGGTAATGTGGTATTCTTTCCAAATAACAATTCAATCTTTATACTTCTTTATCATGGTTGATGACCTCGCCTAAGTAACAAGGCACATTTCAGTTGTTATGAAAATAATAGTGCAATGGTCATAATTCGTGTGACGACCCAATCCCTGGTAATGAGATAATCTTCTTAAATTATCAATCAAATCTCTAATTCTTCCTTTACTCAAAACTTTCATTACTTAATCATCCTCAACAGTCTAACCCTTCTTTGTTTTACATAGAAGTTTGGCATTTTTGAATGGTCCAAACGAGGCCAGAAAAGAGAACAGTCCCATCTCAGCACAGTTTGGGTAGTGACAGAGAAATGAGTTCTCCGGTGTCAGAGAAAAGGCAGAGTCAGCCAGAAGATGACGACATTGACCCATCGATGTACAAACTGTTCTAAAAGATGATGAACAAAATGCTCACTGAATAGGCCAAAGAAAAAGCCGAGAAGGCTCCTACCAGAAAGAAAACCAAGGGCAAGGCGATTAAGAAGCATATCAAAATTACCAAAATGAAGATTCATATTGATAGCACTTCAGAGGAATCTTACTCAGTAGAAGAAATCTTGGATAATGAGCAAGAAATACCTTTTCCAGCCTATCCCGAGCCCAAAAAGTATATCACTGAACCAGAATTTTTCAGAAAACCAAAGGTGCAGCCAATTGAGGACCCTATTCAAAAGCAGCTGAAGGAAATGATCAGAATGGTCAAGGATTTATAAGCAAGAGATAAGGGTAAAAAGGTCTACACCGGTGAGGATTTTTATGATGGATTAAAAGGTGATGATCACCTGAGAGACCTCCCCAGAAAGTTTATCAAATTCGATGGATTAGGCGATCCTAAGGCGCACTTAGCAATGTTCTTTGCTGAATATGTCAGATTCATGAGGGACTACCGAGCTCTATTCCTATGCTTCCCTCATAGTCTGGAGGAAATCGCGACCAAGTGGTATACAGAGCATGTTAATCCAATCAAACTACGAGAGTTTGATAAAGTTGTTAACATGTTTATTAAAAGATTCTTATTCAACAAAGAGGCATTGCCCACTCTAAACCATTTGTGCAATTTAAAGCAGAAAGACAACAAGAAAGCTCATGATTTTATCCACAGGTGGAGGTCTACCTGCAACAAGATGAGAAATCCGATCTTGGAAGAACATGCACTCCAAGTCATTTTAAATAATTTTGCCCAACCATTGAGAAGTTTGATTTCCACATCCCCTTTTCGGTCTTTTATCGAGTTAAATGGGGATGGAAAATGGGGTCTATGAAGGCATCACTATCGTCAAGGAAAACCAGGATGCCAAAAATAAAGCTCATTTCACCTTTTCTGTTGATTCCTTCAGCAAAGGCAAAAAGAATAACCACGTCAACAGTGCAGAAGGGTTCAAGGGTCAGAAAGGGAAGTTCTTCAAAGGCAATGACAAGCCTCTACAACCCAACCCGTAGCAGAAGGACAAGGTTCAAGAAAAACTTAAGCACAAGGATTGGGGTAACAATCAGAAATTCACACCTTTGAACCAACCCTTGGAGAAGGTTATGGCTTACATGTTGGCCCAAGGAATGATTAAACTCTCCAAAATCACTGATCCCCCGGTGGTCATGGGAAAATTCAAGGAACAATTTTGCAAATTTCACAGAATTATGGGGCATGACACTGAACACTGTTTTGTCCTCAAAAACATTGTTCAGGATTACATTGACAAAAATCTTCTGGTAGACGCTGAGGAAGAAGAAAAGCCATCCATCTTAGCAACACCATTTTCAGACCATACAGCTGCAGTGATTACATAACAACTCTTCCAACCATAGGACCATATTCGGTCATGTTCCCAAGAAGACATATTGTCCCAGCATCAGGTCTTGGTCCTCCAGTCTCATCACACTGGAAGAAAATTGAATATTATGTCAGCCTTGAGCAAGGTGAACTCAGCAGTTGAGCCCGCTGGGGCATCAGCCAGTGTAGCTAAAAGAATACCAGCCTTCTTTCAAAAATTCATCAAAAGCAAGTCCTTGAAAAGTCAACATCAGGAGAATGCACAAACTCTGTTAAGAGGACGATCATCGCCCTATCCAATGTGTCCATTTTAGAATTGGCATGTGCTTCTGCCAAGCACCAAGAAACTCTGGATGATCTACTGAGAAAAATCAAGGTGAAGTCGAGCACCACCCAGAGGACATGGCACAAATTGTAAATCAGGCGATGACCAAACCGCCTATCACTTTCTCCGACGATGACTTGCTGAGACCTCATACTTTCCATAATAATGCTCTATATATCGTGGTGAGAACCAGAGGAATGACGGTTCTACACGTGATCATCGATGGGGGCAGCAACCTAAATATCTGTCTAGAGATAACAACAAAAGCATTGGGCCTAAAAGAAGAAGAATACATACCAGACCCAATTACCATTTATGGCTTCGACATTCATGGTCAGACTGCAAGAGGGAAAATCTTTTTGGAAGTCTTCATTAACTATTCAGTCCATACCGTTCTTTTTCACGTGGTCAATGTGCTGCCTACCTACAATCTCTTGCTTGGGTGCACCTGGATCCACAATGCCAATGTTGTTCCTTCGATTCTTTATCAGTGCATAAAGTGGTCAAGAGGATGAACAATCACCACCATCATGGGCGAAGACCCTGAAGAAAGGCTATCACAACCGATGATTCCTCGTCCAACATTTACCGCAGATATTCTCAGCATCAGGGAAAGTGACGAAATCAATCTCAGCGAGAGTCTGAAAATGCTCAAGCTGAAAGAAGTACAACCTACAGAAAATGTAGCAGCAACGGTCCAATGGCAAGGACCACAATTCTTCAAGTTAGGACATATCGATTATCGCCTTTTCAAAGATCATCCCCTATTTCCTCAGTTTGCCAAAACTAAAAGGGGATTTGATCTTCTGTTGAAGCATGGTTACCTGCCTTTCCGAGGAATGGGCAAAAATGAAGATGGTAGAATAGAGTCGATCATCCCCACGCAACACTCGACCAATACAGGGTTAGGATTCATAGGTCGAGAATCCAACAAAAGAATCATGTTCGTCAAAGGAGCAAAATAAGAAAGACAAATGCCAAAGTTTTCTGCTTTCTTCCTTTTTCTTCAGTCATCTTGTAGGGACAAGTCAGTCACAGTCTTTTTTTTTTGTCAATACTTGTAAATATTTAGTCCTTGTTATCAATTTTCTCATCAATGAAAGAATGATATTTTCTTCATGTCTTGATGCCCCATTTCTCTTATCTCTATGTCATATTCTTTGCTTTCCAATAAATTTGAGGTTTGTGGTTCCCCCTAAAAACCCCTATTTTCATTTTCAGGACTGTTAAAACATGTCTCCCAAGTCAATGAGAAGGATCGTTCTCAATCCAAAATTTTCTCTGAATAACTTGAAGCCAACCAGAATCCATAAGATAAAGGCAAAAGCAGAGGTCATCAAAGCAGCATAGCAGATTTAAGAGCCAATAGAGTTTGACTCGACCATTCAAGAATTGCTAGAATTTGCTCATATTCAGAAGCAAGATGAACCATCATCTTTGGTTTAGGATTTGACAGAGGATGTCAATATTGGCTCAGAAGACGATCCTAAGATCTTCAAAATTGGTTCTAGCCTGAATGAAGATGAGAAGGCAAAGCTCATCCATTTTCTCAAAAACATCAAGAAGTCTTTGCATGGACTTATGTGGATATGCCAGGCTTGGATCCAAAACTGGTTGAACATTGACTCATGCTAAAACCGGATGCTAAACCAATCAAACAAAAGTCAAGGAAATTGGATCCTCGAATTTTGCAACAAGTCAAGGAAGGACTGAAAGATTTACTAAAAGCAGGGTTCATTCGAACCATTGATTATCTGGACTGGTTGACAAACATTGTGGCAGTTCCTAAGAAAAATGAACAAGTCTGAATCTATATTGATTTCAGAGACCTTAATAAGGCCACTCCAAAGGATGATTATCCACTCCTCAATATTAATTTTTTGATCGATAGCACGACAAGTCATGCTATATTTTTCTTTATGGATGGATACTTAGGTTACAATCAAATCAAACTGGCCGCTCGTGACCAGTCAAAAACTTCCTTCACCACACCTTGAGGTACTTTTTGCTATATAGTCATGCCATTCAGGCTCAAGAATGCAGGGCAAGTTATCAAAGAGCAATGACCATCATCTTTCATGACCAAATGTATAAGATCATGGATGCATATGTGGATGACATCTTGGTCAAATCCAAAGAAGAAGAGGATCATGTTGATGCTCTTGATAAGGTCTTTGAAAGACTTATTCTCTACAAGTTGAGACTTAACCCTCAAAATTGTGTTTTCAGAGTAGAGTCAGGCAAGCTACTTGGCTTCATAATCAGCAATAAAGGGATAGAGGTAGATCCGCTAAGTCAAAAGCCATTATTGATATTCTACCTCCCACCAATCTCAAAGAGCTCTGAAACCTTCAGGGGCGCATTCAGTCCATTCGTCGGTTCATATCCAATTTGGCAATGAGATGCGAACCTTATAATCATTTGCTCAGAAAAGGAGTGAAGTTCGAATGGGGACCAAAGTGTGAGCATCCATTTGAGCGCATCAAGCAATATCTCTTTAATCCACCTGTTCTGAAGCCGTCAGAATTGGGAAAACCTCTCCTATTGTACATTTCTGTCAATCAAAATGCCTGTGGCGGATTTCTTGCATAATATGAAGAAGACAGTCTAATAGAGCACGCCATCTATTATGTGAGCAAAACCTTTGTTGATTATAAAAAGAAATACTCTCAAATGGAGAAGACATGTCTAGCTTTGCTATGAATATGATAGAAATTAAGACATTATTTGTTAGCGACTGAAGTCAAGTTGCTATCAAGACTCAATCCTCTCAAGTACATTCTTGAACAACCATTTCTTGATGGACGAATTGCTAAATGGCAAGTTCTTATGATACAATATGACTTAGAGTATGTCTCTCAAAAGTCAATCAAAGGCCAAGTCATTGCAGATCTGCTGGCAGATTTTTCCCTGACAGAAGAAATTAAAACAGAAGATGATTATTCTGATGAGCGCATCTACAATATTCAGCAATCTCTAATTTGGAATTTATTTTTCGATAGCTCTAAAAACGTGGTTGGCATAGGGATTGGAATCCTACTGGTCACACCCGAGAAGAAAATGATCCCTTATTCTCTCAAACTCAGCTTTCAATGCACTCACAACATGGTCGAGTATGAAGCTCTGATACAAGGCTTGAGAATTTTGCAAAGTTTCAATGTCAAAAGAGTGTATGCCTTTGGCAACTTATTGCTCGTCGTCAGTCAAGTCAAGGCTGAGTGGCAAGTAAAAGATCAAAAATTAATTCCTTATCAGAAAATTACTTCAGCCCTCATCGAGAGCTTTGAGGAATTTCAACTCAATTATATCAAAAGGGAATACAACCAAATAGCCTGAGCTCCATCATGTCTTTCAAAGGAAGTGAATCTTGTCGCTCTTTTGAAGTCGGCAGACTTGATCAACCTGCCTTCATTTCAGCCATACAAGTAAACCAGGCCGACCAAAGGAAGAAACCTTGGTATTAAGACATCAAAGATTTTATTGAAACTGGTGATTTTCCACCAGAAATGCCAAAAAAAGGAGAGACAGGTAATCCAGCGCATGTCTACTCGATATTTCATCCTTGCTGGTATCCTTTATCACCGTGGATTCAGTTCTGAGTATGCTAGATACTTAGACAAAGACAAAGCTATGAAAATTGTCCAAGAGGCCCATGAAGGTATTTGCGGTGGCCACGTTGGTTACCAAACTCTTGTCAAGAAGATCATTCGAGCATGGTACTACTGGAAGACTATGCAACAAGACTGTTATCGCTTTGTAAAGAAGTGCGTCAAGTGTCAGATGTACACACCTTTCATTTATGTGCCAGCCGCATATCTGCAATCAGTTGTTTCTCCATGACCATTCTCTGTGTAGGCTTTCGATGTTGTGGGCCCGATCACTCCTGCTTTCAATGACCACAAATATTTTCTCGCAGCTACAAAATATTTTATCAAATAGGTTGAAGGTGTTACTCTGCGAACAGTGGAATGCCGACATGTGGTCTCTTTCATTCACAAAAATATTCTTTGTCGATTTGGCATACCGCATGACATTATTTCAGACAATGGTAGCCATTTCAAGAATGAGAGGATGAAGATTTTATGTTCAAAAATCAGGATTCATCATCATTTTTCAACCTTCTATTATCCTCAAGAGAATGGTCAGGCAGAAGCCACCAACAAGATCTTGATCTGCAATTTAGAGAGAACCGTGGAAACGAGCCATGATTGGCACGAGAAAATCCATGATGCACTTTGGGCATACCGAACTACCATTCGGACTCCAACCAATGCTACTTCTTTAGAGCTTGTTTATGGAACTAAGGTGGTGTTACTTCTCCATGTTCAAAAATCCGCTTTCAAATTTGCGTCACTCTTGGAATTGCGCTCGATCAGTATCAGCAACAGAGGTTGGTACAACTCAATCTGCTGGATGAAAGAAGACTCAAGGCAGCCGAACATGCTCTATCTTATCGTCAGAGAATAGCCCGACATTACGCTAAAACTATCATCGAGAGAAGATTTCGAGTTAACGATCTAGTCCTCAGGTCAACGGCTCATCTCAAACACCGTTTGCATGGCAAATGGTCACCGAATTGGGAAGGCCCTTACGTGGTTAAGAAAGCATTATCCCGCAATTCGTCTCACCTAATAAACGCAGATGGAGTGGAGTTGTCGGATCTTATCAATGCCTTACATTTTAAGAAATTTTACACCTAAGATGTTCATTCTATCCTTTGTATTTCTCAAAGAGTCTTCTTCAATAAACAATGATCTTTTATTTTCAACCTTCTTCTATTTCATATCGGGGTATCTTTTATAGAAGTTCATTTTACTTCAAAGATTCTATACGCAGGCAAAATTCAAAAAAAAATCATCAATTTCCTCTGCCACCCCATTCAGGATAAGGGGCAATCCTGAAACATTGCTTTCATCCATAACATCCTGTGGTCAGACGGGATCGAGAGGTTCTTTCATCATTAATTTTCTTCATATCTTGATCAGTTTCTTTTCTACCCATTCAGGATAAGGAATAATCCTTAGACCATGACTACATGAACAATGCAACTTTGTTCGGATCATGAACTATCTTAGATCAAGAATTCGCATAAATTTCTCATCTTAATTGGTAATCTCCAAATTGAGTTTTCAATCATTACCAATTTTTCTCAAATTTGATCTTAGATCGAACCATTTTCAAGACCTAGTCCTCGCACTGGTTATTTTAAAAAATTTTGATCTTAGATCGAGTCATTTTCAAGACCTAGTCCCTGTACTAGTCTTCAAAATTTTTGATCTTAGATCAAACCATTTTCGAAACCCAGTCCTCAAACTGGTCATTTTCAAAATATTTGATCTTACATCAAATCATTTTCTAAACACAGTCCCAGCACTAGTCATTTTTTATCATGGATCAAACCAGTTTCTAAGACCTAGTCTCCGTACTGGTCATTTTTTTAATTTTTGATCTTAGATCGAACCATTTTCAAAGCCTAGTCCTCGCACTGGTTATTTTCAAAAATTTTGATCTTAGATCCCCGTACTGGTCATTTTAAAAAATTTTGATCTTAGATCAAATCATTTCCAAAATCCAGTCCCAGCACTGGTTATTTTCAAAATTTTCGATCATAGATCAAATCATTTTCTAAACTCAGTCCTCGTACTGGTCATTTTAAAAAAAAATCGATCTTAGATCACAACATTTTCTAAACCCAGTCCTAGCACTGGCTATTTCCAAAATTTTCAATCTTAGATCGAATTATTTTCTAAAAATCTAGTCCCAACACTGGTCATTTTCAAAAATTTTGATCTAAGATCAAACCCGCTTTCTAAAACCCAGTCCTCACACTGGAAATTTTCAAAGATTCGATCTTCAGATGGAATGATTTTCTTCAAAATCCAACTTTCGAGTTGGTCGAACTCCCAAATTCAATTTTGTGCTTAATGCCATGTTTTTTCAAACAAACCTTCGTGTCCACCAATTCTATCAATTTCAAATCATTTTTTTCAACCTTCAAGTTACAATTTTTCAATTTCAAACATTTTCCAACCTTCGGGTTATAATTTCTCAATTTTGATCAATTTTTAACCTTCGGGTTATAATTTCTCAAATTTGATCATTTTTTAACCTTTGGGTTATAATTTCTCAATTTTAATCATTTTCAACATTTGGGTTATAATTTTTCAATTTCGATCATTTTTTTAAACTTCGGGTTACAATTTTATCAAATTCAATCATTTTTCCAAACTTCGTGTTGTAATTTTTGCTGACAATGGTCCTTCAACCTTCAAGTTGAACCTATTTTTCAGTTGGCCCAATATCTTAATCAATTGTTTCGCTCGTGAAGGACCCTTTCTTACAGGGAGAGTTCGAGGGAGCTCGTTCCTCTCAAGCAACTCATTTCTTTTCTTTCGTTCGCAAGAACCCTATTTCCAAGGAGAGTTTGAAGGGACTCATTTCTTCGTGAACTGTTTGCAAAACAACAATTTCTTATTTTACACAAAGAAACCCTTTTTTATAGGGAGAGCTTCGATGGAAGCTCATTTTCTTTTGTGGCCCCCCAATTTTTCATTTTAGCCTCCCCGTCATAAAGGATCATTTTCCAAGAAGAGTGTGATGAACTCGCTCTTCTATGATATATTTTTTGACCCATTTCTGGCTGCCTTTCCATAAGAGAAGCCTAATATTAGGAAGTTTTGATGAAAACTTAATTTCTCTTCAAAAGTTTTGTTTTGCAAACACCTTCTCTTTAGGGAAAAGATGAGTATTTCTTGTTGCCTCGTTCAGGCCAAAGGTTAAACCTAAACTTCTATTGGAGAAAAGAGAAGTAATTTCCAACCATGAATTTATCAATTTGACATTAGGCAATTCTTTCACTAAGGATTTCATGACATTTTGCCAATTTGTTACTAAAACTATTTGTTAATTTCAAAATTTTATTGCACAAAAAGATCACCTCAAATTACCTCCAGTATTCTTTTCCAAAAGGTAAAACTTTCTGCGAAAAAGATCAGAATTCAATTCTTTTCTTGTTGGTCAACCGAAAGGATGAAAGAAAAATCCCTGATATGACCACAAAGAAATATTCAATGATTTTGGAAAAGGCAGAAATGAATTGATATTGATCATAGCTATGGCGCATTTTTAAAGATGTTTTTTTTCTAGCAATAAGGCAGTGAAAATATCCTGAGCGATAAAGAATCCACTCAATTTTCTCAATAATGCAAGCATAGTTAATTATATGCAAAAGAGATCTCTCTACTATTGTCAAGTTGAAGATCGATAGGCGAGTGGACCCCCGGGGACAAAGAAGATTAAGATCATCTCTGAGTTGAAGGAGCATGTGATGTATCCTTCTAGGGAAAGTTTAGATCATCGCCAAGTTGAACATTGATGCGATGAACCTCCTGACAAACCCTAAAAGATATTTGATTTATGTTAGCGTCAAAAGATTTCCTATCAAAGAGACAATATCATCAATCTAATTCCTAGGAACAAAGAAGATTCAGATCATCTCCGAGTTGAAGGAGAATATGACATGCTCTTCTAGGGAAGCTTTGAAATATCTCTAAGTTGAAGGTTGATAAGTCGAACTTCCCGCCAAACCCCAAGAGAGCTCAATTTCTATGTCTCAAAAAGAGTGCAAAAGATCATCATGGGAAAACCCTAGATATCAAGCTGCCAAAATTGATAGAAATCATATTTACTTATGCAAAATTCTTTCATCAATGTCTTTCCATCATTTGCTTTTATGAAGCGAAGAATAATTCCTCTCTTTCATATCAAGAAAATGGATAGCTTTCTTGAAGAAGTCCAACAACAACAAAATTTGAATTTAACCCTTGAATCAATGGAGTTAACCTCATTGGAGGAAATACTCTAGGTAAAAGAGGGAATATCTTTTGCACACACATGCACATTTTCAACATTTGAATAAGCTACAATTTTATCTTATTGGAAACATTTTCTGGCTATCCTGGCATGAAATAAGAACTTGATTTCCTTTTTGATACATCCTGGCAACCCCATTTATCCCTCTTCAGGACTTGATAACTGGAGTTTTCAAAGTCCTTTCCTTCTGATTGGTCTAAGTGTCTGGGCTCTCAGATCTGCACATTTCCCTACTTTTCCCACTGTCCCATCGCAGACAGATATTTTTTAGGTTCAAAATCGAGCCTGGTTTCGCAAAAGGTCATTTCAAAAGCTCATTTCAGTCTCAGTCATGAGACGCCCCATTCTGCATCCCTTTTCAAAGCTTCAAGGACCCCCATTTTTTTTTTAACCTTTTGCAACCACTTTGGATTCTTTGTGCAAAATTTGAAAGTCTCATCATGGTTTCTTAATTCGAGGAATCCATATTCTTTTGTTCTCGTTCAAGTAAGGGTTAAACCTGAGCCTCATTCTGATGAGGTATATTCTTTCGTTCCCATTCAGGTAAGGGTTAAACCTGAGCCCCATTCTGACGAGGTATTTTTTATCCATTCAGGTCAGGGATTATACCTGAGCCTCATTTCGTGAGGTATTTTTCATTCCCATTCAGGTAAGGGTTAAATCTGAGCCTCATTCTGACAAGGTATTTTTTATCCGTTCAGGTCAAAGATTATGCTTGAGCCTCGTTTCGTGAGGTATTTTTTGTTCTCATTCAGGTAAGGGTTAAACCTGAACCTCATTCTGATGAAGTATTTTTCGTTCCCGTTCAGGTAAGGTTTAAACTTGAACCTCATTCTGACGAGGTATCTTTCATCCTCATTCAGGTAAGGGTCAAACCTGAACCCCGTTCCATGAGGTATCTTTCATCACATCCGGGTCAAGGGCTAAACCTGACTCTTTTCAAAAAGCTTATCTTGTCTCAACCATGAGACCTTGCTCTTATGATAAAATCTCTCCTTTTTATAATCTTGAGATCTTCATCTAAAAGTCTCATCATGACTTCCTTATTCTTTTTATCAAAATCACTTCATCATCGAGTATTTTTGTCCTTCTCAAAAGCTAGTCAGGATGAGGTATTAAGCATGAACCTCATTTTTTTAGGGTCATTCAAAAAAATCAATTCTTTCCTACCCAGTCAGATCTTCCTAACTTGGGCATTTTTTTTGAAATTTGGTGTGTTTTTCTTTCCCGCTAAGCTCGGCTTTCAATCGGCTTAGCAGCAAAGAGGGGCATCTGTAAACACTCCAAAATTTTCAAGTCCACTCTGAACATTTCCTTTTCTCAGCTGCCAAACCCCTACAAGGCGATATAAAGTCCCCCATAGGTTTACTTCAGTCTAGAGGTCAGTTTTACCTCGTTCGGTCAATAAAATTACCATTTTACCTCGAGTGACCCTTACACCTTTCGTTAGTCAGTTTTTACCAAACTTATCTCAAGTTCAAAAAAGTTAGAGTACTTGTCATTTCTAGCTCCTCTGAGCTCATGATGAGCAAATCCTAATCATTTTAGATAATTAGCTCATTTCAGGCAAAATGAACTCATTTTTAGCTTAAATTTTAACCAAATTTTCCCTAAGTCAGTCAAATCTAATAGATCTCATCCTAGTGAGTCTAATCTAAGTTCACCAGGTGTCCGAACAACTCAGTTCCAGTTCAAAATCACTCAGACCTTTGTTTCAGCTCATTTTAGCTCGTTTGAGCTCAATTCAGTCCAAATCGAGCTGACTTTAGCTGGTTGTGCTAGTATTTTAGCTCTGAGTTTAGTTCATCTAAGTATAACTAGCTTCTAATTCAGTTCATTCTGAGTCAGTCCAGTTCAAATTAGTTTAGACCAGTTTTGTACCGTGTTTCTACCCCCTGCAGGGCGAAAACAAAAAAATACATTTTTTTTTTCAGAACACTATTTCTGACATTTTTCTGAACTGGGACAAGTCCCAATTCAAACTCGGATCAATTCCTTTATCTAATATCTTATCAATATCCGAGATTCAATCCATTTCAATCCGGATATTGGATCCAATGCCGGATCTAATATCTAATTTCATCCCAAGACTTGGATTTTTCATCTGATTCATTCAGAAATTCATATCCAGAGTCCAATTCATTCTTTGAAACCTGAAATATCTCTTTAGATATCCAAGATCCATTTAAACCATTTTGGATCCATTTCAATCTGGATCCACCTTTTGATCCATTCAAAAGTTTAATCAAATCAATTTCTGAACTCAGATTGATTAACATCTGAGATTCAATCTCACTTCTTGGATTCTGATTCAAATCAAGATTCAATTTCATTATCTGAACTGGATTTAAATTCAAAATCCCAATTTTCATTATGATTTTGGGCCTTTTTCATTTTCAATTCTTCAGAAATCCATATTGAGGGTTCGATTCCCATTTCGAACCAATTTCCCTTGAATCGAGATCCAGATCCAATCTTTTTCAAAACTTCAAATTCAGATCCTTTTCAAGATTCAATTTTTATTCCAATTTCAAATGCAAAAACCATCATTTTGCAAAAATATTTTGAAAATATACCATGGATCCAGTTCAAAATTCAGTTTGGATTTCGAAATATCAAAATGTATCCAGATCCAGTATCAAAATCTAATTTTTATTCAAAATCAATTTGAGGATTTCAAATTTAAAATCAAAATCTAATTTTTATCCCTAATTTCAAAATAATCTTTGAATTTCAAAATCCAAAATTAGTATTTTTGCAAAATCTCTAAAAATTCAATCTGGAACCGGTTTTTGCTCAAATTGAATTTCATAAATCAAGATTGGATTTTTGAAGTCCAATTATTCCCAAACTCCTCTTTTCATTTCTCATATTTTATTTCCCCTTTTATCTTAATTTCAAAATCTAAAATCAAAAATATTATTTTCAAAGAGGGGCGCCACTTGGCATTTTCAAGATTCAAAATCAAAATTGTTTTTAACAAACCTTTAAAAAAAAAACCTTTGCTTTTAAAAATTCACATGAGCATCGCTCACAAGGTGATGCCATGTGTCAAATTAAAAAAAAAATGTCTACTTTGCCCATCTACAAAAACAAAAAATGACACACATGGGCACCCTCTTGCAAGAGGGTGCCAAGTGTGAAAGCATTTTCACAAAGGGCATTTTTTCCCATTCAACAAAGCATAAATCTCACATGGGGTTGGTGCCAAACCCTCCCATGTGAGCCTTGCCATGTTAGCCATAAGGGCTAGAAAATATCTTAATTGGGCCATGCCCATTTTGCCCCAACCTTAGTTATAAAAAGCCCTCATAGGCGAGTTTTCCAAGAAGAAATTTTTGGTGAAACTCTCTTTCTCAAGCACTCCTCCTCTCCTCTCTTGGTGGCTGAAGTGGAGAAGAATAAAGCCCAAGGTAGGCCCTATCTCTCCTTTTCCTAATTTCTTTTCTTTTTCTTTTTATTTTCTTTCAAATTCTCAAAATCGCCCCCCCCCCCCCCTTCTTCTCTTCTTTCTTGCATTTTCTTTTCAATATCATGTGATAACAATGAAGATCTAGCTTAATTTCATGTTAATTTCTATTTTCTACATTTTGATTCATTCAAATTGCTATTTGCTTTGTGTATTTTTATTTTAGCCATTTAGAATTGAGATTTGATCTTCCATAGATCAAATCTCATGGCAAAATCGATTCCAATTTATGCCCCAATGCTTTTGATTTTATGTTTAGATGGTTTATTTCTGTTTCTATATCATTTTCATTATCGTCCATGGTTTGAAATGATGGCTCTCACGTTTTGATAATTGGATCAAGTCGTTAATGAGATGTTATTCTACTCAATCATGTTTAGATGATATTTTCAATTCTAGTCTATTTTTTATTTCATTATTTCGCATATAATTATGTATTTTTTTTATCTAATTTTTTTTACTACATATTTATTAATGTGTTTTTGTGGTTTTCACTAAAAATCAAATCAATCTGAGTTGGTTTGATCCCTCAGAAAAATCGAGATTCGGACCTTGCCATTTAGCCTCGCCCGAATTTGGCCTAAAATTAGACCAACTTGTTGGAGTGATTTCTCCCTAACCAGAGATTATCTTTCAAATATGTAAAAAGGGATGTCTCCATCAGTGAGTCTAGTTTGTTTATACCAAATTTCATCAATTTTTATGGTGTTTTCATGCCTGTTTTTGGTTAAAAACCGCAACCCTATTATACTATATCACTTTTTGAGTTTGGTTTTTAATACATTTTGTTCGAGTCATATATTCTTAATGGAAGATCATTTTCAAAATCTGTGAAAAGGATCCTCTTTATCTGCATGTCTAGTTTTTATCAATATATTTTCATCTATTTCTATGAAGTATTTCTATTTCTTTTTTATTTTAAGTCGAGACACTATCTATTTTTAATTTTAGGCATTACTCAGACTTAAAATCAATTTGATGCATTCATATCTCCTCAATGGGAGATTATTTTTCAAATCTGTAAAAAGGAAATTTTTTCTTAAAATGTCTAGTTTATGCATGCCAATTTTTATCAACTTTTATTTCTTTTTCATTGGCCATTCAGATAAAAAACCTTAAACCTGTTGATTTTCTTTCACAGGTTTTGACCCGATTTGTTTTGATTGGATCTCCCCAATGGGAGATCATTTTTTAGATATATAAATTAAAATTTTCTTGTCTGAATGTCTACCTTATCTGTACAAATTTTTTAGAAACTTTCACGTATTTTTAATATCTGATTCTGGTCAAAAAGCAGAACCCTATCATTTTGCTTCATGTAGCATTTCTTAAATTTTATCTCAACTTGATTGGATATGATCTCTCTAATGAAAAAATATTTTTAAAATCTGTAAAAAGGGTTCTTCTCCATTTTTTGTCTTGTTTTTTCATATGAAAGTTTATAAACTTTTATATTGTTTTGATATTTCAAATCTATCAAAAACCAGAATAGGTTACATAATTTCAATTTTTGTAACAAGTTCAATTCTTGAAATATAACAGTGACTTCCCGAAGTCACCATTTATAAACTAAGAATCATTTTCCAATTCTGTAAATTGAGAATGTTTTATGGTTGAACTGAGCAACTTCTCCCACACATTTAGGAGAAATTAAATTAGTTTAGTCTCTGAAACACCAAAATTACATAAACTTATCTGTCAAAACTCAATTTCTTGATTTCAAAATTTATTCTTCAATGTTTCAATCATATCTTGAGTTTTAAAAATGTTTTTCAAGATCTGTAAAAAGGAAATGATTTTTTTTGAGTTAAGAATATCTAGAGTAATTTTCAGCTCAATTTGTGTTATTTTAGACTTTCATTGATTCAAAATACTCTGACAGGGTCGATTTGCATATCTTGATTTTGAAATATCTTGTTTTAATTGGATAAAAAAAATAAAATTTGGGTTTTGCTCTCACTTTTTCTGCATTTTTCGATTCTAAGACACTTCTAAGGTTATTATGAACCTTCACATCAAATTTTATCAATTTCTAACATATTTATGGATTTTCCTTTATTTTTTGGGGCATAAAAAGGCTAAATTATGCATTTTTCTTGATTTTTTAATAATTAAAGAAAATCCATAAATGCCTACATTTATTTTTAACATGTTTGCTTATTTTATAGAATTTTATTTTTCTTTCTTTTCAATTATTGTAATTCATTCAAGGGTTGTAATAATTGTATTAATGAGAATTTTATTTTTATTCTTAGTTTAGAATGAATGAGCATATAAATCAATTTTATATTAATTTCTTGCATTTTATTTTATTTTATTCTTAAATGCACTATAGAAAACATGAATGACACGTGCACCATATAATAAAGGGTAAATAACGCTAAGTAAAGTTTATATTTTTGGCAATAGTCGGAATACGAATAATACTAAGAGTTATTATTCTTTATTAAATAAAAATTTGACCTACACTTTTAGGTCATTTTTAAAAATCAACATTTATTTCATAAATAATTTTCTTTTTACGTTATTTGAATTAAGATAGAAATTAATTTAAAATATATTTGTGGCCCTAGTCATGAATATATTAAAATTAATTTTGTTTTAATTCTATAAAGGCACAAAATCCTTTTTATTATTAGAATTTTAAATAAAGATTAAATTAATGTATATTTGTAGCCCAAGTCATGAATATATGAAAATTAATCTTGTTTTAAATTCTATAAAGTATGGAATTCTCCTTGAAATTCAAATAAAATTTCAAAAAAAAAAGCATATTCACCATTTAAGATAGAATTGCATCATTTTTTTTTAACTATTCAAGTTATTTTTAAATTTTCAAGTGATTTTTGAAATGATTTTCAAAAAAATAATTTTCATTTCTAAATTCAAAGTCATTTTTCGATTTTCATTCACAAATTCAAATTTATTTTCCAATTTCATTCAAATTTAAATCTTATTTCAAATATCTATTTTCAATTTCTAATTTTTTATTTTTATTTCTAAATTTCCATTTTTTTTTTTAATTCCAAATTCCAACTTTGAATTTTATTTCAAATTCAAATATTAAATTCAATTCTTTATTTCTTTCAAAATTCCAAATTTTGAATTCTATTTTCATTTTAAATCTAATTCTAACATTTCTTTTCTCAATTCTGAATTTCATTTCCAATTCTCAAGTTTTATTTCAAATTAAACTTTGAATCTCATTTTTGAATTTCCAATTCTAAATTCCAATTTCATTTCCAAAACTTAAATTTTAATTTCTTTAGTTTAAATTTCAAATCCAATTACGTTTTCAAACTTCAAATTCTTCAATTTCAAATCAAAGTTCAATTTCAAATCTAATTCTGATTTTCAAATTTCAATTTCAATTTCAAACTCCAAATATAAATTCAAATTTTCAAATCTAATTTCTGAATTTAATTCCAATATCAAAAAAATCAATTCCAAATTCGATTTTTCAATTTCAATCAACTCAGATTTCAAATTTCAAAACTTGACTTTGAATTCAATTTCAAAATCTTCTATTCCATTTTGTCATTTTCAATTCAAAATTCAACTTCGAATTCCATTTCGAAAAACAAATTGAATTTCAAACTCTGATTTCCATTTCAAAAGTCAATTTCAAGATTCCAAGTTTGATTTCTGAATTCAATTCTCAATTCAGAAATCAAACTCCAAATTCGATTTTCTATTTCAAATCAATTCAAATTTCAATCTTCATGGCTTAACTTTGGATTTAATTTTAAAATCTTCAAATTCAATATTTCAATTCAAATTCATTTCAAATTCTAATTTTTCAAATCTAAAATCGATTGTGAATTTCAAGGTCATCTCTTAAAGGATATTTTCAAATCCATTTCAAAATCACTTGAAAAAATCTAAATCTTTGAAGCATTTCCAAAAGCATACATATTTTCAAGTTCAAATTCATAGCACAAGCCTAATTCAATGTGCATTTAGGACTTAGAATAATTTTTTAGATAAATTTAGGCAAAGCAAATGCATAAATTTAATCCTTGGTTTGATTACCTCTGGTAAAGGCGTCAGGAAGAGTTGAACCTCGTACCGACGAGCGATCCCCGTCTTTCCATTTTCCCACAATTTTTCTAAAAGTGAAGGCGAGTAAATTTTCAAAATCTCTTTCAAAATGTCAAGTAGACCTTGCGAGAGTTTTTCTCTTTTCCCTAAAAAAGGAAAAACAAAATTTTTTGCAACAATCACAAGGGATTAGGGTTTAGGGTTTAGCGTTTAGGGTTTTAGTGTTTAGGGCTTATGGTTTGTTGTCCTATCACGATTTGCTTTTATGAGCGTTGTCTACGTGAATGATATGTCGTATCGCAATTTACATAATGACTGATTCATAAAGGTGGAAAGGAAAAACAATAAACAAATCAACATGATGTTTAGACCTAGTAAACTATAAATCGCGGTAACTTTATAAATACAAATCGACGTAACTTCATAAATACAAATCGACATCGTTCACAAAGACAAACAAAGATATATCATTATCACGGTAACTTCATAACTACAAATCGACGTGATTTACAACCACATTCATTTACAAAATATATGAGTATTTAGTTACAATATATCATGACCAATGGTTTGGCTTAAATACAATACATGACCATCATCATCAACATCAACCCCACATCCAAATAATGATGTGCTTCGATTGCAATCCAGGTGGGCATGAAATCCAGCTTGTTAGTGCAGAAAGCTTCAAGGCAGAACTGAAGTATATCGAAGGTATGAATTGCAACAGGTAGAGAAGATGCAGCCCGCACGACTAGCATATTTGTCATGAAGTATATCAAAGATTAGGAAAATATTTTTCCAACTGCGAAGGATGGTAGTCACCTTAGAGAGAAGTATGGAAAGCACCTTCAGTTTACTGAGTGGCCTTCGCTAGTCACTGGGAATGATAGAAGGCAAATCTATCTACCAATGGAGGTCCTTATCTCTTTGCAAGTTTTTTTTTTTGCAACACATAGTGATAATTTCAGTTGTTAGTTTCCTTTTTTATGTGAACTAATAGAGAAGATGAAGCTCGCACGATTGTAGCATATTTGTCATAAAGTATATCAAAGATTAGGCAAATATTTTTCCAACTGCGAAGGATGATTTATGAATGATGGAGGGTATGACAGTAGGAATAGATCAAATAGATGGTCATCAACATCACTCCCTGTCTATCATGCAGAATATATATGCTTGCTCCGGTATACAAGGAAGAAGAAAAATAAAGATGAAGGGGGAGGAGAAAAAAGAAGAAAAAGAAGAAGTTGTGTTGCCGCAGAAAAGAGGAAGAATTGTTAAATAGATTAGGATTTTATACATGGACCACAGGTCGGGTCGGATCGGGTCAGGTCAGGTAGAGTTTTACACATATCTATATTAGGGTTTTACATATACTAGGGTTTTATGCACGTGTGCACAAACTAACACAATGTTTAGACTTAGTAAATACAAATCGAGGTAACTTCATAAATACAAATCGATTTACAACTTGAGACCAATTTAAGTAACAGTTGCAGATCGTGTTTAGGGTTTTGGGTTCAGGGTATAGGGTTTAGGGTTTATAGTTTAGGCTTTAGGGTTTAGGTTTCAGGGTTTGGGGTTTGCGGTTAAAGGTTTAGGGTTTTAGGGTTTTAGGGTTTTAGGGTTTAGGTTTTAGGGTTTAGGATTTAGGATTTAGGGTTTATGATTTTAGGGGTTTAGGCTTTAGGGTTTGGGGTTTGGGGTTTGGGGTTTGCGGTTTGCGATTTAGGGTTTTACAGGTTTAGGGTTTAGGGTTTAGGGTTTAGGGTTTAGGGTTTAGGATTTAGGGTTTAGGCTTTAGGGTTTTAGATTTTAGGTTATAGGTTTTTGGGTTTTAAGGGTTTCGGGTTTATAGTTTAGGCGTTAGGTTTAGGGTCCAGGGTTTGGGGTTTAGGGATTAAGTTTTGGATCTATCTAAATTTCAAATGGATCTTACTTTTGTGATCATCGCAAAATTTTTCTTCTCTTGGTTTCTCTCTCTCTACCTTCTCTTTTCCTTTCTAACCTCTATTTTCCCTTTTTGAAGGGGAAAATAAAAGACAGAAAAGAAGAGAGAAGAGGAAAAGAAGAGAAGAGAGGGAGGAATTCTTTTGCAGGGTCTCACTTGACCTTAATTTGAAAATATTTAAGAAAATAACTCACCTCCGTTTTTGAAATATTTACGGGAAAAATTGAGAGACGAGATTCGCTCGTCGGTACGAGGTTCGACCGTTCCTGGCGCCTTTACCAAGGGTAATCGAACCAATGATCGAATTTATGCCTTTTTTCTTTGCCTAAATATTATCTAAGAATTTATTCTAAGTCTAAAAATGCACAAAGAGTCATGCTTCTGCAATGCAAGGGTGTATGCTCTTTTGAAAAGAATGATTTGGAAATCTGAGATTTTCCCAAGTGAAAATGAAGTAAATGTGATGAAGAAATGATTTGAAATAGTTGAATTTAACTTAGAACTTTGAGATAGATCAGGAAAGAGACTTGAAATTCTAAGTCTCTGAAGTAATAAGAGTTTAGGAGAATAAATCTTGACTTTTGAAAAAGAATGATTTGAGGTTTTGAGATAAAAGGAAAAGAAAGGAAGTTTCAAAGTCAGAAATTGGACTTTGAATCTGGATTTAGGAGAAGAAATGAATATTTGAAATGGAATTAAATTTCAGATTTGAATTTTGAATTTTGAATTTTGAATTTAGAATGGGATTCGAGAAATCCAAATGGAGTTTGAAAAATATAATTGGCTTAAAGAGATCTAGATGGGATATGAAAATGGAATTGTTTTTTTTTTTTGGAATTTGGGAATCAAGATAAACTTTGGATTTTGAAATCTGGAATGGAATTTGGATGTGAAGTCTGAGATCCAAGATTGGATTGGATCCAGAATCTATAACCTAGAATGGAATTTGGATCTGAAGTCTGAGATCCAAAAAGTAGAGTTGGATTTTGAATCCTAAATGGAATTGGATCTGAAGTCTGAGATCCAAAGTGGAATTGGGTTCTATGATCTAAAATTGGATTTTTTGAAGTTTGAATTTAGAAGATGAATTAGGAATTTCATAGTTAAATTGAGCTTTGAAATTTGGGATGTTAATTTGAATTCGAATTTGAATCCTGAAAATGAATTTAGAATTTCAAAGTTGAATTTGAACTTTGAAATTTGATTTAAAATTTAGAAATTGAATCTTGAAAAATGAATTTCAAAGTCAAATTGGACTTTGAATTTGAAGTTTGAATTTGGAATCATAAGATGAATCAGAGATCTCAAAGTTAAATTGAACTTTGAAATTGAATTTGGAAATGGAATTTTGAACATAAAATTGAATTTGAAATCTCAAAGTCAAATTGGATTTTGAAATCGAAATTTAAATCTTTGAAATAAGATAGAAGAATGAATTGAAATAGAGATTGATGAAAGATATTGGAGATTACTTGGATTTTGGAAAAGAATTTTGAAAGTATGATGATGTTCTATCTAAAATGATGAATGAATTTAAAGAATTTGAAATTGGATTTGAAAATCTTATTTCATTCTTTAAGTGAATAAAAATAAGATTGAAGATATAATACATTCCTGACTATGGTCATTGAATGTATTATATAATAATCTATATTTAAATTCAGATGAAGAATAGAACATATTTTTGTGCTTTTATAGAGTTTAAAATGAAATTAACTCTTAATATATCCTGACTATGGTCATTGATATATATTTTGAGTTAATTTTAAGTTAAACTCTGATAAAAGAAGAAAATATTTAGAAATATGATGTTTTTTAGAAAGAGATCCAGTGTGGATTCAATGTTATTCCATAAAAGATGAAAATCCTAAGTTTTGTTCACATCTTGACTATGGCCATTGATGCAAATCATCAACATAGGATTAATCACCTCCTATTAGAATGGTGCATGTGCCATTCGTGTTCCCATTCGTGAGTTTTTGCAATAAAGGAGAAAATGATATGAAAACAAGCAATTTCTAAGGTATATACATGCTCTTACATTCTAAATTAGTACTGAAAATGTAAAGTTTTCATTAACATCTAACTATTACAATATTGGAATTGAAATTCGAAATTGAAATCCCTAATCTAAGAAGTAGAACAACATTTTAGAAATATTTCCTATGAAACAAAATTAGCACACAACAAAATGCCAAATATGAAAGTGAATGGAGAATACATATGACCCAACATATACTAATGAAGAGATGTCCATGGACTTGCCTAAGGGGGATGCAAGTATTTTACAAAGAGGTATATATATACTCATGGAAAAATACAATGTATATGCTTGAGGATCATGCTTGGGCCTAATGTGAAATCTACATGCACTAACATGATATGAATGGAAGAGGTCTATAGGAAGTAGATGCAAATTTAAGCCATGAAGTAAAAAAAAATGATGGAGTTGTACCTGCGGAGTAATGTTGTTTTCCATATCTAGGGTGTCACTAAATGAGTTTCTCTCCAACCTCACTCTCTGAAGAGAAGGCAAGCTGAACAAAGGTGTTGGTACTGGTCCTTTCAGTGTGCCAAATTTCATGACTAATGTTGTCAGAGACAGTATGGTTGCGAACCAAGATGGGGCTACTGACACATCAAAAGAGTTGTTGCTCAAGTCTACATAATTGAGCCTGTCGACTTAGGTATGGGACTGGTCAGCCGATTGCTTGCCAAATTCAATTCATTGATATTTGCAAGATTGTTGAGAGTGGATGGCACTGAACCATTCAAGAAATTCCTATCTAGTCGACTTTTGAAGAAGCAAATCCAGGGTTAGGTATTTGATAAAAAGTGAATGAAATAATGACGGTGTATAACAGGTGCTTACATTAGCATATAAACAAGTAACCAACAGGAAGAGATATTATGGACACTCACAGGACTTCAAGTGTTTGCATGAGCCCTATTGTGGAAGGGATTACTCTGGACAACTGAAAGTCTTTCCCTGTATAGGGGTGGTGGGCATAAAATCAGTGACAGGAGCATCAACATCATCATGTATAAGAGATTGAGGGCATGACTGACGCCTCTTGGCCTGAGCAGATGCAATAAGGTTCCTCATGGATGGAGAAGATTCTGTAGCCTTTGTTCCTATCAATGAACCACCAGGTTTAAAATCTTTTCCAGATTCGATAGGTTCTCTCCGTAGAACATCCTTTTCAGCACTGTGCTCTGTTGCAACTGCAATCTTGGGCTTATTTTCAATAGGCCCCTGCAGCCGTGAACTAGTTTTTTTGGGAAATTTTCATTTTTTCAGATATAACATCTATCTTATTTCTTTGTGGAGTGACAGCACGCCCACGGCCTAAACATTCCAACCAGGTTCTTTGGAGGAGAGGAAGGAGGTATGCGGCCCGTCAGCTTATTACCATTCAGCGCCAGGAAAGTAAGTTGTCCAAGATTGCCCAATTCTAGGGAGATGCTACCTTGAAGGCCCATGGATGATACTTTCAAACTAGTCACTCTGAAATTAGTGCAGTTGACTCCCTCCCCTGGTGCACCACAAGGATTTGGAATTCTCCATCTTGGTGGCGTATTCTACCATGAAGTCTTGAGGGAAAATAGTGCAGCAGCTTGGGATGCTTCACTTCTGCATTTTTGTTATTGCGCACATAAATGTCTGCGTGCACACCTTGCTCTGTACATACAACCACTTTTAGTGAGAAGAGAGAGTGAATACAAATATTTGGAACAAGGCAACTTTTTAAGCATCAATAAGAGGAACCAAAAGAGCCAGAATTCCACCAAAACAATCCACAACACCAAGGAATTTTTTTTTTTTGTGGATTACAATTCATGAGTACACGCATAGAGTCATCCAAGTCTGAAGCATATGTGCTGCCTAACTCAAATAAATCTATACATTCTATTCCACTAGCTATCACCGATAAGGCTATTCAATTGCACATATTTTCAGGATGCTACCTCAATTTCAAAGAAAGAAAAGAAAATCATTCTATGAAATAATAAAATAATGGTGATACGTGAAGATCTTTCCTTAGGGAGTAATGATGTACACTAGCTAAAATAGAAAGGCCTAAAACCAAGAAATCTTACCAAAACAAGTAGGTTGGCATCACATATACTTTAATTATCTAACTTTTCATGATATCAGAGATCTAAACACTGATTTATCCACTTCTTCAAAGACAACAAAACCAGCAACAACCCCAAACTATTTAGGTTATACCTGTCCATCAATTTGAAACATAGAAATGGGTACAGAAGTAGGCAACAAATAGTCACCAACATTAGAAACAATTGCTGCAAATGTCTCAGGCCTTCGTCACTGAGGTACAAAAGACAAACAAAACTATTAGTAGCATAGAAAATAAATTATAACTTGAACCACCAAAGGGAAAATATTTGTTGTTGGGGTGCAATTACAATTTGATGCACAACTTCTTAAGTTAGCAGGTCCTCAACTGTAGGCAGCAACAGTCCAGTTCACAAGCACATCAGAGTGCTTTTTGGGTGCAACGAGCTGCTAGATAGGGAAGCTACATGGCCAATGATAAAGGGTGCAGAATAGGTGCAAGATGATATGCGAAGATATAGGGATGCAAATAATCAAATGGAAAATGGCAAATGAACAGAAATACACTTGTAATGAAGAAAGGAACATGGTGGGGGAATGAAATAAGGTGCCAATATACTCGTAATGGGTTGAAATTCACACTATGTTGCTTGGACCTATCATTAAAACAAATACAAAACAAAGTTGAAGATGGAAAACAAACCTTTAATGATTTCTCTATTCTGTAACATAATCTGGTGATTCATTCTGGTCATGATATCTCCAAAGGAAGCCTATTACTGTTGAATAATATGTTCATAGATGACACCACCAACAGAAAAGGGATGGATATAAAGGAGATTCAACCTAAGATGATCACTGTCCATGACAATTTCATAATAAATGTTATTTACAACAAATATCTTAAATACATATTACAAAAAAAATGAATGAAAGCATGATGGGAGCAAACCAATAAGGAGGAGAACGTCAGATATGAGACTATTTACTCATTAACTCACTTGAACCTTGACCCAACTAGTTATTAATCAAACCAAAGTTAGAGTATACAAAAAGGATATATATATATATATACGGTTACCTCTGAATTTTGAGAGAACATGTTTTTCGATTTTGACGAGTCATTGCTTCTGTCACACTAGAAACTATTATATACTGTAATGAGAACATATGAATGAGGATTTTACCCCCACCCTCCAGTTTGAGGATGCCAAGGCACTTGTGGACATTGCAACCTGTAACCTGTTGGAGAAAAATTGGGTAGAACATGGACAATTTAGCCAAAGGTGACACAAACATAGTTTTGGGTGGTCATAAATGAGAATCAATTCAACTTGTTCTGAGAGACCGAGGGCTGCTAGGCCCCTGAATGTAGGATAAGATCCTGAACGAGATTCTGATAGAGATAGTTCAGATTCTTCAGTTCGCCTAATGGATTAGATGTCGAACTGCTGAACCGATTACCGAAGAGATCTAGAGTTGGTGGCTCTTTGTCATTTTCCAATGTAGGCTGGAATGAGTACCGAAGTAGCATTGCTTTACAACCACATAGACTGTGGTTTTGTAAGGTTTTCAATCCCTGGAAATATTTTTTTTTTGGCAAACTCGGGCTGGGTAAGTCTAGCGCAGATTCAAAACCATTGGCAGAACAAATCGCCATCCTCCGTCTACAGAGGGGGGGAAATGCAATGGAATGCGATGCTCATGGATGACATGAGGACCGTTACAGAGAATATTAAACAAAACCAAAAGTAAAACGATGATTCTAAATTGAGGAAAAGTAAATTTGCAACAAGGAACTGAATAATAGAAATGAGGAAATCGTGGTGGGACTTTGGGCGAAGATCATGAGATGATGAAAAATAAGAATTTTGATCAAATCTCATGGGTGAGATAAGATCAATCTTTTGAAATGACTGAGGTTTAGCCCTTAATCTGGATGGGACGAAGATATATCAAGACGAATTGAATGAGGAAAGGAATATAAGTAGACCTCGCTTGGACATTTTTGAAAAATGCCTCATGAGATGAAGCTCAAGTAGGATCCTATCCTGATGGATATACAAAGCATGGATTCCTCGATGGGGAGAAACATGATGGGACGGGAAGAAAACACCTCGTCGAAACGATGAACCTTGTTGGAACGAGATTCAGGTTTAACCCAAACTTGAAAAAGGAAGATACCTCGAGGGGCGAGGTTCAGGCTTAACCCTTAACCTGAAGGGGACAACCAAATGGAATCCTCGAACGAAGAAACCATGATGGGACCTTCGGAGTTTGGACGAACAAATCCAAAAGGGGTTTGCGAAAGGAGGAAGATGGGGTTCCCTAAAGCCTGGAAAATGGATGATCTTGGGCGTCTCATTGCCGAGACTAAATCAGCTTTTGAAATTGATGACCTCTCACAGAAAGTACAGGTTTGACCCTTAACGTGAGTGGGTACGACCATACGGATTTCTTGAATGAAGAAACCGTGATGGGACAGGAAGAGATACCTCTTCTGAACGAGGCAACTCTTTTGAGAATGTGAGAGATGAAAAATAAGGAGATGTGAGACAATTCTTTTGACAAGATTAATAAGGTAACAGAAGGTGAATCTTTCGATGGTGTGAAAGATGAATAAGGTGATCCTTTTAACAGGAGAAAGGTGATTTTTTTTATAAAGCGAAATATGAGTAAGGCGACCCTTTAACAAGGAGAAGGAGAATCTCTTGACAAGGCGAAAGATGGAATAAGGCGATCCTTTTAGTAAGGAGAAGGCACGTCTTTCGATCAAAGTGAAAGATAAGGAGGGCAATCCTTTTGGAAAAGAGAAGGTGAATCTTTCGATCAAAGCGAAAGATGAGGAGGGTAATCCCTTTAGAAAGGATAAGGCAAATCTTTCGATCAAAGCGAAAGATGAGGAGGACAATCCTTTTAGAAAGGAGAAGGCAAATCTTTCGATCAAAGCGAAAGATGAAGAGGGCAATCCTTTTGACAGGAGAAGGCGAATCTTTCGATCAAAGCAAAAGATGAATAGGGCAATCCTTTTGACAAGAGAAGGCGAATCTTTCGATCAAAGTGAAAAGATGAAGAGGGCAATCCTTTTGACAGGAGAAGGCGAATCTTTTGATCAAAGCGAAAGACGAATAAGGCGATTCTTTTTAGAAAGGAGAAGGCAAATCTCTCGACAAAGCGAAAGACGAATAAGGCGATCCTTTTAGAAAGGAGAAGGTGAATCTCTCGACAAAGCGAAAGATAAATAAGGCGATCATTTTAGAAAGGAGAAGGCGAATCTCTTGACAAGGCGAAAGATGGAATAAGGCGATCCTTTTAGTAAGGAGAAGGCAAGTCTTTTGATCAAAGCGAAAGATGAGGAGGGCAATCCTTTTGGAAAGGAGAAGGCAAATCTTTCGATCAAAGCGAAAGATGAATAAGGCAACTCTTATGAAAGAGGGAAAGGCAACTCTTTCGACTATGCGAAAGAAGGAAAAGGCAACACTAAGATGTATCAAAACAGATATCAAGTTATTATTTTTTATCAGGAAAGCTGGAAAATATTGCCAAAGTGATAAAAATTGTAGTTGATTTAAGGTAATTGAAAGCAAGCACTTTTGAAAAGATGTTCCCTCTTCTACCTAGAGTATTTCCTTCAACGAGGTTAACTTCTTGGTCTTAAGAGTCAAATTCAAAATTTTAGCGCTGATGATTTTCTTCAAGGAAGCTATCCATTTCCTTGATATGAGAAGAGAAGAAATATTATCAATTTCATAAAAGCAAGTAGTGAAAAGATATTGATAAAAGAATTTTGCATAAGAAAAGTTGACTTCTGGCAACTTTGGCAGTTTGATATCTGAGTGTTTTCCCATGATGATCTTTTTTGCACTCTTTTTTAGTCATTGGGCTTTCTCGGGCTTTTAACATCATCCTTCATTTGGAGATGTCCTGACTTTTCTCTTTTTTTCAGGAAAGGGTACGTCACAAACTCCTTCATCTTGAAGATGTTTCGATCCTTCTTTTGTCTCAAAAATTCTATTGATGATATTGGCTCAAAAGGTCTTTAGATGATAGCAGAAATCAAATATCTTTTAGAGTTTGTCGGTAGGTTCATCACACTCGCCTTCATCTCGACGGTGATCTAAACTTTCTCTAGAAGGATCCTTCACAAACTCCTTCATCTCGGAGATGATCCAAATCTTCTTTGGCCCTAGGGGTCTAGCTCGCCTATTTGTCTTCATCTTGACGACAATTGAGAGATCCCTTTTGCAGATATTTGATTGCAACTTTAAATGAATGTAAAGATATGGATTAAGTGGATTCTTTTTATTGCTCAAGATATTTCCACTGCCTGATTGCCAGATAGTCGTCTTTAAACACGCGCCATAGCTATGATCAATATAAATTCGCTTCTGGCTTTTCAACATCATTGAATATTTCTTTCGCTAATCATACCGAGGATATTTCTTTCATCCTTTTGGTTGATCAACAGGGAAAAGATCTGAATTTTATCCACTTTTTGCAAAAAGTTTCACCTTTTTGGAAAGAATACTAGAGGTAACCTGAGGTGATTCTTTTGTGCGGTAAAATGTTTGGAATCAACACATGCTTTTAGCAAATCGGCAAAGTTTTCACGAATTCTTTGTGAAATAATCACTCAATATAGATTTTGATGAGACCTTGAGTTGAATCTATGATTTTGGAAATTCTCAACCAGTAAAAACTAGGACCTTTTATTTAACGGCCAACGAAGGAGCTAGGACTTTTTATTTAATGACCAATGAAGACTGAAATTTTTTTGATTTAATGACCAACGAAGGAGCTGGAACCTTTGATTTAACGACCAGTGAAAACTGAGACCTTTCATTTAACGAACAACGAAAGAGCTGGAACCTTTCATTTAACGACCAGTGAAAACTGGGACATTTTATTTAACGACCAGCGAAGGAGATGAAACCTTTCATTTAATGATCAGTGGAAACTGAGACTTTTCATTTAACGACCAGCGAAGGAGCTGGAACCTTTCATTTAATGACCAGTGAAAACTGAGACTTTTCATTTAACGACCAGCGAAAGAGCTGAAACCTTTCATTTAATGACCAGTGAAAACTGGGACATTTCATTTAACGACCAGCGAAGGAGCTGAAACCTTTCATTTAACAACCAGTGAAAACTGGGACCTTTCATTTAATGACCAGTGAAAACTGAGACCTTTCATTTAACGACCAGCGAAGGAGCTGAAACCTTTCATTTAACGACCAGTGAAAACTGGGACATTTCATTTAACGACCAGCGAAGGAGCTGGAACCTTTCATTTAACGACCAGTAAAAACTGGGAGCTTTCATTTAACGACCAGTGAAGGAGCTGGAATCTTTCATTTAACGACCAGTGAAAACTGAGACATTTCATTTAACGACCAACGAAGGAGCTGAAACCTTTCATTTAACGACCAGTGAAAACTGGGATATTTCATTTAACGACCAGCAAAGGAGCTGGAACCTTTCATTTAATGACAAGTGAAAACTGGGACCTTTCATTTAACGACCAACGAAGGAGCTGAAACCTTTCATTTAATGATCAGTGAAAACTGGGACCTTTCATTTAACTACCAGCGAATGAGCTGGAACCTTTCATTTAACGACCAGTGAAAACTGAGACCTTTCATTTAACAACCAGCGAAGGAGCTGAAACCTTTCATTTAATGACCAGTGAAAACTGAGACCTTTCATTTAATGACCAGTGAAGGAGCTGGAACCTTTCATTTAACGACCAGTGAAAACTGAGACCTTTCATTTAATGATCAGCGAAGGAGCTAGAACCTTTCATTTAACGACCAGCGAAGGAGCTGGAACCTTTCATTTAATGACCAGTGAAAACTGGGACCTTTCATTTAACGACCAACGAAAGTTGGAACTTTTGATTTAACGATTTGATCTAGGATTGAGACTTTCTGAGAGATAAATAGTACAAGTACTGAGTCTGTGAATGGACTCGATCTTTAGATTTAAAGATTTTGAGAAGTAACCCGTGCAAGGACTAGGGTTTTCAAATGAACTTGGTCTTTAATTGAAAATTTTGAGAAATAACCAGTTTGAGGACTGAATTTTGAAAGCATATTAGTAAGAGCACTAAATTTTTGAAAAATATACCAGTACGAGCACTGGATTTTCCAACTGAGAGTCAGGAAGGAGACCGACATTCTTAAGATATTCGGAGATCGTAGCCGGAATGATTGTCAGGGTTTCAGGATTATCCCTTATCCTGAAGGGGAAATAGAATAGACATTTGATGAGAATTTAGGAAAAATGATTCAGGTTTATCCCTTAACCTGAAGGCGAAATAGAATATTTTGTGAAGAGGTGACCTGGGACTTGAATTTAGAAGGGATATGACAGGATTTATGATCTATGATTTAGATGGACCAGCACAGTTAGTTGTATGCGATCCAATTTTCAGGATTAACCCCTTACCCTGAACGAGGACAAAGAAAGAATAATATTTGAGAAGATAAAAGGAGATAGAATTTGATGGAAGAATGATAAAAATGAAGAAAATTTGAGGAAATTGATTTTATTTTGTAAAAGAATTCTCACAAGTGGCATTGTCGCTCCTATGAGTGATTTCAGGATTATCCCTTATCCTGAATGGGAAAAAGAATACCTCGAATGTCAAGGTTTAGGTTTATCCCTTAACCTGAAAGGGGGAAGAATAAAATTTATAAAAGTGGAGAAAATTGAATAAATTTATGAAAATTTTGTTTTTTAAAAGAATGCTCACAAATAGCCTTGTTGCTTCAGTGAGGGGTCTAAGGATTTATCCCTTATACTGAATGGGAACAAGAATATAATTTAAGGAAAATTAATGAAGAGAAATTGATATAAATTTAGAAAATCAATAAAGATTGATGAAACTTGTGTTGCAAAAGAATTCTCATAGGTAGCATTATTGCTACTACGAGGGGTTTTAGGATTATCCCTTATCCTGAATGGGAAAAGAATGGATTTTAAGAAATTGATATAAATTTAGAAAATCAATAAAGATTGATGAAACTTCTGTTGCAAAAAGAATTCTCATAGGTAGCATTATTGCTCCTGTGAGGGGTTTCAGGATTATCCCTTATCCTGAATGGGAACACCTCGGACAACAAGGGTCAAGTTTATCCCTTAACTTGAGCGGGAAAAGAATAAAGGAATACCTCATGGGAAGGAGGCATCAGGTTTATCCCTTAACCTGAAAGGGTAAATGAAAGAATAGAATTGACCAAAATAAAATTGATGAAAAATCAATAAAATTGATAAAATTTAATAAAAGATGAAAAATTGACAAGATTGACAAAAGATTAATGAAAATTGAGAAAAGAAAAAAAAAATATTTAATCCTGCCTGCATGTGGGATCTTTATAGTGAAAGGAGAATGTTTTAAAAGACAATTGAGAAATCATTTTGAGAAGAAAATCAACCACGAGAAGAATGATTAGCGCGAGAGCTGATCCTTGAAAAAGGGGAATCATCATAAGAGATCATCATGAGGGTTGATTTTGAAGATAGTGGTTCGAAACCAATTTTGGAAAAGAAAACCAACACGAGGGATAACTTTGAAGACAATGGTTTTAAAACCCAATTTGGAAAAGGAAAATTAACGTGATAGTTTATTTTGAAAAAGATTAGATCAAAATATTGAACTTTTGGTGATCATGATGAAGACTTTGCAAAAACTTTCAAAATTTCATGATTTTTGAAAGACCCTCATAGGTAACATCATTTCTCTCATGAAGGAGGAAAATGAATTTGAAAATAAATGACAAAGATTTAAAATTTTGAAAATAGCAGGCAGGATCAAAAGAATTTGAAGAAATCAGAAGAAAAAAATACACCTGGGTTTTAAAAACAAAGAGGAAATTTTGAATAATATATATACCCAGGGTTTTGGAAAATATATAAAATATCACACAATCACAGATGTACAAACAAGGATGTACAAACAGCATTCCCTAAAGCTGACTCTAAATGCAATAATTTTGAAATGGCTTGTAGGACCTTAATTCTAACTCTAAGATTTAGATCATCTGATTCCAATCAAGGTATGTCGATATACTCAAGCCGAAGCTCGAAGTACGTGGCATATAAAAATATTTCTTCGGTTCTAAGGTAAAGGCTTCCCAACATCCTTGAGCGCCTACTGATATACCTCGGACTATGGCCCTTAGGTATGTGGTAGGGGGGCGCGAACCCAAATAAGTGGCCCAGTTGTGAGGCTCTCTTCCGAACTACGGTTCAGTGAGACAACCCAGCAACGTGAAGACCGGGACAATATAGGTAGGGATGTTTTCAAAAACATGTTCAAATGCAAGAAATTAGAAGGCTCTAATGCAAGTCCTAAAGAGATAGAATTTAAATGAAGAGAAGCATACACTTGCATACATTGTTTGGATTCAATCCCTAGAATTGAGAAGAGTTGTATTTAAGACGTAAGTCTAATGTGAACATGGAATAATCTCCTCAATATGGTCCTACCAAACCATACTTAAATCATATATGCAATGATGTCAGCTTAGGATAGAGTCTAGGCTCCTAATGTCTGCATGGAAAATGAAGCTGACATGTATAGAATAAAGACTTAGATAATATCAAAGCAAAGCAAAGGCATGCATTCAACTGAACGAAGACATGTCCCATCACGGTCGCCAAATTTGTGATCATCGCAAAATTTTTCCTCTCTTGGTTTCTCTCTCTCTTCCTTCTCTTTTCCTTTTTAACCTCTATTTTCCCTTTTTGAAGGGGAAAATAAAAGACAGAAAAGAAGAGAGAAGAGAGAGAGGAACTCTTTTGCGGGGTCTCACTTGACCTTAATTTGAAAATATTTAAGAAAATAACTCGCCTCCGTTTTTGAAATATTTGCGGGAAAAATTAGGAGACGGGATTCGCTCGTCGGTACGAGGTTCGATTGTTCCTTGCGCCTTTACCAGGGGTAATCGAACCAAGGATCAAATTTATGCCTTTTTGCTTTGCCTAAATATTATCTAAAAATTTATTCTAAGTCTAAAAATGCACAAAGAGTCATGCTTGTGCAATGCAAGGGTGTATGCTCTTTTGAAAAGAATGATTTGGAAATCTGAGATTTTCCCAAGTAAAAATGAAGTAAATGTGATGAAGAAATGATTTGAAATAGTTGAATTTAACTTAGAACTTTGAGATAGATCAGGAAAGAGACTTGAAATTCTAAGTCTCTGAAGTAATCAGAGTTTGAGAGAATAAATCTTGACTTTTGAAAAAGAATGATTTGAGGTTTTGAGATAAAAGGAAAAGAAAGGAAGTTTCAAAGTCAGAAATTGGACTTTGAATCTGGATTTAGGAGAAGAAATGAATATTTGAAATGGAATTAAATTACAGGTTTGAATTTTGAATTTAGAATGGGATTCGAGAAATCCAAATGGAGTTTGAAAAATATAATTGGATTGAAGAGATCTAGATGGGATATGAAAATGGAATTGTTTTTTTTTTGGAATTTGGGAATCAAGATAAACTTTGGATTTTGAAATCTGGAATGAAATTTGGATTTGAAGTCTGAGATCAAAGATTGGATTGGATTGGATCCGGAATCTGGAACCTAGAATGGAATTTGAATCTGAAGTCTGAGATCCAAAAAGTGGAGTGGGATTTTGAATCCTAAATGGAATTGGATCTGAAGTCTGAGATCCAAAGTGGAATTGGGTTCTATGATCTAGAATTGGATTTTTTGAAGTTTGAATTTAGAAGATGAATCAGGAATTTCATAGTTAAATTGAGCTTTGAAATTTGGGATGTTAATTTGAATTTGAATTTGAATTTGAATCCTGAAAATGAATTTAGAATTCCAAAGTTGAATTCGAACTTTGAAATTTGATTTAAAATTTAGAAATTGAATCTTGAAAAATGAATTTCAAAGTCAAATTGGACTTTGAATTTGAAGTTTGAATTTGGAATCAAAAGATGAATCAGAGATCTCAAAGGTAAATTGAACCTTGAAATTGAATTTGGAAATGGAATTTTGAATATAAAATTGAATTTGAAATCTCAATGTCAAATTGGATTTTGAAATCGAAATTTAAATCTTTGAAATAAGATAGAAGAATGAATTGAAATAGAGATTGCGGAAAGATATTGGAGACTACTTGGATTTTGGAAAAAAAAATTGAAAGTATGATGTTGTTCTATCTTAAATGATGAATGAATTTAAAGAATTTGAAATTGGATTTGAAAATCTTATTTCATTCTTTAAGTGAATAAAAATAAGATTGAAGATATAATACATTCCTGACTATGGTCATTGAATGTATTATATAATAATCTATATTTAAATTCAAATGAAGAATAGAACATATTTTTGTGCCTTTATAGAGTTTAAAATGAAATTAACTCTTAATATATCCTGACTATGGTCATTGATATATATTTTGAGTTAATTTTAAGTTAAACTCTGATAAAAGAAGAAAATATTTAGAAATATGATGTTTTTTAGAAAGAGATCCAGTGTGGATTCAATGTTATTCCATAAAAGATGAAAATCCTAAGTTTTGTTCACATCTTGACTATGGCCATTGATGCAAATCATCAACATAGGATTAATCACCTCCTATTAGAATGGTGCATGTGCTATTCGTGTTCCCATTCGTGAGTTTTTGCAATAAAGGAGAAAATGATATGAAAACAAGCAATTTCTAAGGTATATACATGCTCTTACATTCTAAATTAGTACTGAAAATGTAAAGTTTTCATTAACATCTAACTATTACAATATTGGAATTGAAATTCGAAATTGAAATCCCTAATCTAAGAAGTAGAACAACATTTTAGAAATATTTCCTATGAAACAAAATTAGCACACAACAAAATGCCAAATATGAAAGTGAATGGAGAATACATATGACCCAACATATACTAATGAAGAGATGTCCATGGACTTGCCTAAGGGGGATGCAAGTATTTTACAAAGAGGTATATATATACTCATGGAAAAATACAATGTATATGCTTGAGGATCATGCTTGGGCCTAATGTGAAATCTACATGCACTAACATGATATGAATGGAAGAGGTCTATAGGAAGTAGATGCAAATTTAAGCCATGAAGTAAAAAAAAATGATGGAGCTGTACCTACGGAGTAATGTTGTTTTCCATATCTAGGGTGTCACTAAATGAGTTTCTCTCCAACCTCACTCTCTGAAGAGAAGGCAAGCTGAACAAAGGTGTTGGTACTGGTCCTTTCAGTGTGCCAAATTTCATGACTAATGTTGTCAGAGACAGTATGGTTGTGAACCAAGATGGGGCTACTGACACATCAAAAGAGTTGTTGCTCAAGTCTACATAATTGAGTCTGTCGACTTAGGTATGGGACTGGTCAGCCGATTGCTTGCCAAATTCAATTCATTGATATTTGCAAGATTGTTGAGAGTGGATGGCACTGAACCATTCAAGAAATTCCTATCTAGTCGACTTTTGAAGAAGCAAATTCAGGGTTAGGTATTTGATAAAAAGTGAATGAAATAATGATGGTGTATAACAGGTGCTTACACTAGCATATAAACTAGTAACCAACAGGAAGAGATATTATGGACACTCACAGGACTTCAAGTGTTTGCATGAGCCCTATTGTGGAAGGGATTACTCTGGACAATTGAAAGTCTTTCCCTATATAGGGTTGGTGGGCATAAAATCAGTGACAGGAGCATCAACATCATCATGTATAAGAGATTGAGGGCATGACTGGCGCCTCTTGGCCTGAGCAGCTGCAATAAGGTTCCTCACGGATGGAGAAGATTCTGCAACCTTTGTTCCTATTAATGAACCACCAGGTTTAAAATCTTTTCCAGATTCGATAGGTTCTCTCCGTAGAACATCCTTTTCAGCACTGTGCTCTGTTGCAACTGCAATCCTGGGCTTATTTTCAATAAGCCCCTGTAGTCGTGAACTAGTTTTTTTGGGAAATTTTCATCTTTTCAGATATAACATCTATCTTATTTCTTTGTGGAGTGACAGCACGCCCACGGCCTAAACATTCCAACCAGGTTCTTTGAAGGAGAGGAAGGAGGTATGCGGCCCGTCAGCTTATTACCATTAAGCGCCAGGAAAGTAAGTTGTCCAAGATTGCCCAATTCTAGGGAGATGCTACCTTGAAGGCCCATGGATGATACTTTCAAACTAGTCACTTTGAAATTTGTGCAGTCGACTCCCTCCTCTGGTGCACCACAAGGATTTGGAATTCTCTATCTTGGTGGCGTATTCTACCATAAAGTCTTGAGGGAAAATAGCGCAGCAGCTTGGGATGCTTCACTTCTGCATTTTTGTTATTGCGCACATAAATGTCTGCATGCACACCTTGCTCTGCACATACAACCACTTTTAGTGAGAAGAGAGAGTGAATGCAGATATTTGGAACAAGGCAACTTTTTAAGCATCAATAAGAGGAACCAAAAGGGCCAGAATTCCACCAAAACAATCCACAACACCAAAGAAATTTTTTATTTTGTGGATTACAATTCATGAGTACACGCATAGAGTCATCCAAGTCTGAAGCATATGAGCTGCTTAACTCAAATAATTCTATACATTCTATTCCACTACCTATCACCGGTAAGGCTATTCAATTGCACATATTTTCAGGATGCTACCTCAATTTCAAAGAAAGAAAAGAAAATCATTCTATGAAATAATAAAATAATGGTGATACCTAAAGATCTTTCCTTAGGGAGTAATGATGTACACCAGCTAAAATAGAAAGGCCTAAAACCAAGAAATCTTACCAAAACAAGTAGGTTGGCATCACATATACTTTAATTATCTAACTTTTCATGATATCAGAGATCTGAACACTGATTTATCCACTGCTTCAAAGACAACAAAACCAGCAACAACCCCAAACTATTTAGGTTATACCTGTCCATCAATTTGAAACATAGAAATGGGTACAGAAGTAGGCAACAAATAGTCACCAACATTAGAAACAATTGCTGCAAATGTCTCAGGCCTTCGTCACTGAGGTACAAAAGACAAGCAAAACTATTAGTAGCACAGAAAATAAATTATAACTTGAACCACCAAAGGGAAAATATTTGTTGTTGGGGTGCAATGAAAATTTGATGCACAACTTCTTAAGTTAGCAGGTCCTCAACTGTAGGCAGCAACAGTCCAGTTTACAAGCACATTAGAGTGCTTTTTGGGTGCAACGAGCTGCTAAATAGGGAAGCTACATGGCCAATGATAAAGGGTGCAGAACAGGTGCAAGATGATTTGCGAGGATATAGGGATGCAAATAATCAAATGGAAACTGGCAAATGAACAAAAATACACTTGTAATGAAGAAAGGAACACGGTGGGGGAATGAAATAAGGTGCCAATATACTCGTAATGGGTTGAAATTCACACTATGTTGCTTGGACCTATCAATAAAACAAATACAGAACAAAGTTGAAGATGAAAAACAAACCTTTAATGATTTCTCTATTCTGTAACATAATCCGGTGATTCATTCTGGTCATGATATCTCCAAAGGAAGCCTATTACTGCTGAATAATATGTTCATAGATGATACCACCAACAGAAAAGGGATGGATATAAAGGAGATTCAACCTAAGATGATTGTTGTCCATACCAATTTCATAGTAAATGTTATTTACAGCAAATATCTTAAATACATAATACAAAAAAAAAATGAATGAAAGCATGATAGGAGCAAACCAATAAGGAGGACAACGTCAGATATGAGACTATTTACTCATTAACTCACTTGAACCTTGACCCAACTAGTTATTAATCAAACCAAAGTTAGAGTATACAAAAAGGAAAAATATGTATATATATATATATATATATCTACGGTTACCTCTAAATTTTGAGAGAACACGTCTTTCGATTCTGACGAGTCATTGCTTCTGTCACACTAGAAACTGTTACGATAATGAAGTCGTACATAATACTTCAAAGTACAAGGTTTTGATGATGAACAAGTAAATCAACTGCATTTCAGCTAAGGCAATGAAGAAATTGAAGAATTCGATGAAGAATCTTTGAAGACTTGTGTGCAAATGTAAAATTCATTTGAAGTCTTAGATTCTTGTAAGAGCCTTACTTAGAGTGCATATTTCGATTGCTTTTTACCTAAAAAGTCTTTAGAAAAACTTTTCTAAAAGAACTCTTCATGAAAATCTTTTTAGAAAACTCTTTTCTTAAATTTTCGTGTTTATCAGTCGACCAATAGACTCACCAGTCGACTAACCCTTTCGCGCCATATTTTCTAAAAAGTCGTTTTTATCAAATTAGTCGACCGGACAAAATGGTTGTTTTCTAGAAATTTTAGCAGCAGTCGACTAATGACTTTATCAGTCGACTGGACAGAACATGTGTTTTCTGGAAATTTTAGTAGCAGTCGACTAATGACTTTATGAGTCGACTGGACAGAACATGTGTTTTTTGGAAATTTAGCAGCAGTCGACTAATGCTTTTATCAGTCGACTGGACAGAACTTGTGTTTTTTACTGATGATATTATCAGTCGACTAACTTTTCTCTAGTCGACTAAGTTTCAAAAGTTCAGATTTTCAAACGGCTTGATTAACAGATCAGTCGACCGACGATAATTGTCAGTCTACTAATAACTAATTATTAGTCAACTAACTACTGTTCCAGTCGACTAATTTTGTCATTTTTCCTGAAACTTTAAAAAGGCGTGTCTTTTCATTTTTCAAACATTTTGATTGTTCAAAATGGATTGTTTTGACACTTTTTTATACCTTCGATGTATGAAAACTTTCAATTATAAATATGAGTGCATTTTACACTCAAAAGCACTATAATTCTATCAATTTGAATCAATTACTCTTTGCTTTTCACTCATATTCATTTTCTTACTCACGTGATATTTTTCACTTCAGTTTTTCACTCAAATTCTTTTGAGAGATAGTGAATTTGTGAGTAGAGTATTTCAACAACCTCAAAAGCCAATTGCATCTCATTTGCATTCAAAAGAAGGGCTCATAGGTTGTTTTGTAAGTTGTTACTTATTTCAATTTTCTGTAAAAGAAAGGACTCCTTGGTTTAAAGGAGTTGTTTGCTTTCAGTAGGTGTGTTACTGAAAGTGGAACCAGATTTGGTTTGTATGATCTTTTAGTTACACAAGGTTGATAGTGGAAATCTCAAGCGGGTTTTGCTTGGGGACTGGATGTAGGTCGAAAAAGACCGAACCAGGATAAATTATTGTGTTCTTTGTGTGTTGCTTTATGAATTGCAAAATCCATAAAAATTCTGCAGACAATTTTTAAAAGCATTATTCACCCCCCCTCTAGTGCTCGTTGCCTCGATCCTATTGCACTTTCATTTGGTATCAGAGTAGGTTTGCTATTATTTTGATTTAACCATCATCTGACATGACAACTACAACATCCCAGCACAAAGAAGGATGCTCCTTTATTCGTCCTCCTCTCTTCGACGGGACAAACTATGGTTACTGAAAAGTGAGAATGACAATATTCTTACAATCCATGAATCTCGAAATTTGGAGAGTCGTTTCAGAAAAGTACCAAATGCCATCAATTGATTTCAGTCAATGGACCGATAAAAAAAAGAAGATCGCTTCACTTAATGCCAAGGCTATGAATGCATTGTATTGTGCCATTGACAAGGTAGAGTTCAATTGCATCTCTCAATGCTCTACAACAAATGAAATCTGGCATATTCTTCTCGTGACTCACGAAGGTACGTCAAAGGTAAAGGAATCTAAAATTGCTTTTTTAGTTCATAAATCTGAATTGTTTAAAATAAAGCAAAATGAATCTATATCGAACATGGTAACAAGAATGACCGATATCACTAACACTCTGAAATCCCTTGGAAAAGAATATTTACAAGTGGATTTAGTCAGAAAAATCCTAAGGTGTTTAACTCCTGAATGGGAGAGAAAAACTACAGCTATTGAGGAAGCAAATGATTTAAACACTCTCACTCTTGAAGATTTGGTTGGTAACTTAATGGCGTATGAAGTTCAACTTCAAGACAGACAAGAAGAACCCAAGAAGAAATCTCTTGCTTTTAAGGCTACTTCTGACTCTGAAAATTCAGAAGAAGATGAAGATGAAGATATTGCCCTCATCACAAGGCAATTCAGAAGATTCATCAAAAAAGGAAGATTTCAAAGAAAGGTAAAGAAAGCATATTCTTCCAATCCAAATAAAGTCAAGTGTTTTAACTGCAAAAAGGCAGGACATATCAAGAAAGATTGTCCTCTTCTCAAAATCAAGCCCAAAGACCAATTCAAGAAGAAAAAAACATTTCAAGCATGTTGGGATGATAGTGACTCCTCTTCTGATGAAGAATCAAATGAAGAAGTCTCCAACATGTGCTTTGTAGCACAAGAAGACTCAGTAAGTCAAATTGACTATGATGATTTATTAGAAGCATTCAATGATTTATATGCTAAATTTAAGAATCTAAGTTCTAAAAACAAAGAGTTAAAAACTGAGAATTCAACTCTTGACTCTCAAAATAAAGTGTTACTTCAAGAGATAGAAGATCTCAAGAAGGAAAACTCTTGTCAAGCATTTGAGATAAAAGAAATTGGAATTAGAACCAATCTCTTACAAAAAGAAATAACTAGTCTAAAAGAAAAATCAAATGATCTTCTTTCTATAGTGACCAAATTCACAAATGGTCAAGAGAATCTAGAAAGACTTCTTGGTTCTCAAAGATGCTCGGTTAATAAAACCGGTTTGGGATATAGCTTCTTTGATACTCAAAATGGACCAAACTATGTGGTGAAGAATCAAAGACAATATTCTCAACCATTTGTTCATAGAACTAAATTTTCCAGTTCTAATAGAAATGCATTTAATCATGGAACTTATAATGCTTATAAGTCTAGACATGATTACTCTATAAATGCTAAATCTTTTTATAAAAAGAATATTTATTATCAAAGGAAACCAAAATCCAAATGGATATGGGTTCCTAAGACTAACTCTCATGGACCCAAAAATAGAAAGGGGTCAAATGCTTTGTCTTCTAATTTTGTTGTAGGTACACAAAATAAGGAGCAAATAGATATTGGAGAGCGGTTGTTTCAAACATATGACTGGAATGCCAGAGTTATTTTTCACCCTTCAAAATAAGGATGGAGGAACCGTCATCTTTGGTGACAATAACAAGGGAAAAGTAATAGGTATTGGTAATATTGGTAATCCAAAATTTTCCTTGATAGAAAATGTTCTTTTAGTAGATGGTTTAATGCATAATTTATTATCTATTAGTCAATTATGTGATAAAGGTTTTCATGTTTCTTTTGAACATGATTTATGCTTAATTTCTGATTTTCAATCTAAAAAGATCATTTTTAAAGGTATAAGAAGGAACAATGTGTATGAACTTTATCTAGACGAGTTATCCACTTTTAATGAAAAATGTCTTATTGTTTCAAATGAAATTCAATGGTTATGGCACAAGAGACTTGGACATGTTAACTTTAAAATTATTTCCAAGTTATCCAAGAATGATCTTGTTAGAGGCCTATCTAGAATACCATATAAGAAAGATCACTTATGTGATGCTTGCCAAAGGGGTAAACAAATCAAGAGTTCTTTTAAAGCAAAAGATATAGTTTCAACAAAACGTCCTCTTGAACTTTTACATTTAGATCTATTTGGACCATCTAGAATTCAAAGTTTGAATGGTAGCAAGTATGCTTTTGTTATAGTAGATGATTATTCTCGATTTACATGGGTGATTTTTCTAAAAAGCAAAAATGATGCTTTTTTCTGAATTTTCCAAACTTTGTAAAAGAATTACAAATGAAAAATCTACATCTATTATTAAAATTCGTAATGATCATGGTGGTGAATTTGAAAATGAATCTTTTCTAAAGTATTGTCATTTACATGGTATATCTCACAACTTTGCTTTTCCTAGAGCGGCTCCACAAAATGGAGTTGTTGAAAGAAATAATAGAACTTTGCAAGAATGTGCTAGAACCATGCTTCAAGATAAAAATTTTCCAAAATACTTTTGGGCTCAAGCAATAAATACAACATGTTATGTTTTAAACCGTGTTCTTATTCGACCAATCTTACATAAAACATGTTTTGAATTGTATTATAATCGTATACCAAAGATCTCATATTTCAAAATTTTTGGTAGTAAATGTTTCTTGTTAAATACCAAAGATAATCTTGATAAGTTTGATTCAAAATCAGATGAATCAATATTTCTTGGATATTCTTATAGAAGTAAAGCTTATCGTGTTTTTAATAAAAGAACATCTTGCATTGAAGAATCTTTACATGTTTCATTTGATGAGAATTGTGAGCAGGTTATACCTCTAAGCGAAGGAGAAGAAGTAATACTTCAAAAAGAACATTTGATAGAGAGTACTTCTCGAGATAATGTTCCTCTTCAACCTGTTTGGAAAGAAGTTCCCAATCATCTACATGAACAAGTTATTGGAGAAATAAAGAGTGGTGTTCAAACAAGAAGGCAATTAGAAAAATATATTGCAAATATTGCTTTCATATCTAAAATAGAACCAAAGAATATCAATGAGGCTTGTGATGATGAGTTTTGGCTTTTGGCCATGTCTGAAGAACTTAACCAATTTACTAGGAATGATGTTTGGGATCTAGTTGATAGACCAAAGGATCATCCAGTAATTGGAACAAGATGGGTCTTCCGAAATAAGTTGGATGAAAATGGCGAAGTCATTCGAAACAAAGCAAGGCTAATAGCACAAGGCTATAATCAAGAAGAAGGCATAGATTTTGATGAAACCTATACACCAGTGGCTCGATTAGAGTCAATTCGAATGATGCTTGCTTTTGCTAGTTACATGAACTTCAAGTTATATCAAATTGATGTTAAGAGTGCATTTTTAAATGGATACATCAATGAAAAAATTTATGTAGGGCAACCTCCAGGTTTTGAAAATGAGAAATATCCAGAAAAAGTCTACAAATTGAAAAGAGTTTTGTACGGACTTAAACAAGCACTAAGAGTGTGGTATGAAAGACTACGAAATTTTCTAGAACAATCTGGTTTTTCCATTGGTCGGGTAGACTCCACTTTATTTATTAAAAATCTTAATTCAGATATTCTTATTGTGCAAATTTATGTTGATGACATAATATTTGGTTCTACTAATGATTCTCTTTGTAAAGAATTTGCTAAAGCTATGCAGGAAGAGTTTGAAATGAGTTTGATGGGCGAATTAAACTACTTCCTTGGACTTCAAATAAAGCAAACTGAAGAAGGAATGTTCATCAATTAGGCTAAGTATACAAAAGAACTTCTCAAGAGATTTGGGATGGACTCATCGAAATCAAGAAGGAATCCTATGAGTACAACTACTTCTCTTGATAAAGATGAAAATGGTTAAAATATAGATACTAAGCTCTACAGAGGTATGATCGGATCTCTATTATACTTAACTGCTAGTCGACCTGATATAATGTTTAGTGTTTGTATGTGTGCAAGATTTCAAGCTAATCCAAAGGACTCTCATTTAACTGCAGTAAAACAAATTCTTCGTTATTTGAAAGATACTCCAGATTTCGGTTTGTTTTTCCCAAAATCATCTTCCTTTGATTTAGTTTCATATAGTGATGCATATTTTGCAGGAAGTAAATCTGATCGCAAGAGTACTAGCGGAACTTGTCATTTTTTAGGAAATTTCTTAGTCTCTTGATTTAGTAAAAAGCAAAATTCAGTGTCACTCTCTACAACTGAAGCAGAATATATAGCAGCTAGTTTAGCGTGTTCACAAGTACTATGGATGAAACAGACCTTAAAAGATTTTGGTTTGAATTACTCCACAACAACCATTTATTGTGATAACACTAGTGCTATAAATCTTTCAAAAAATCCTGTTCAGCACTCAAGAACTAAGCATATTGAAGTTAGACATCATTTCTTAAGAGATCATGTGTTAAAAGGAGACATTTCGTTAAATTTTATTTCCACTAATGAACAACATGCCAATATCTTCACTAAACCACTTAAAAATGAAGTTTTATGAGAATTAGGAGAGAACTCGGCATTTGCTCTTTTTTGGATTTATAAAATGCTGATTTTTTGAAGAAAATCTCAAAATCGCACCTTATTAGTCGACCGATAAAATTTAGTCTAACTATAATTTTTTTTTTAACTGAAGGGACTTGATACCCCTTGGATTTTTTTTAAACACCCGATTTTTGTAAGGGCATCGTTTCATTATTTTTTTTCGCACCTTTTCGTTTTTCTTAAAAATAAAACCCTTTGAAAAACGAAACTCTCTCTCTCTCTCTCTCTCCTCTCTCTTCCGAAAAACCCTCGGAGTGTTGTTCGGACCTCTCCTCACCGGAACCTTCTGGTCGTGATAGGGAGTCGCTAAAATCCTCTTGCAGTGACCGACGCATCTTTAGTTCTTGCCGGAATCCTCTTGTCGTGCTCAGTGCATCTTCAGTTCTTGGAATCCCCTTGTCGCGGCCTTCTCACTCGCCGTCAGCCACCGTATCCTCCTCTATTTCTGTTGCATGACGCACGGCAGCATCTTCCTCCCGCTGAACACCATTTGGAAGTCGACAACGACTTCATTCTCTGCAACTAAAATTTTTTTGGGTAAATTTGTTTCAACCATGCCTCATCAAAAGACTGCATCCGCAAAAGGTTCTCCTCCTCCTACACCTTTAGCAAAATACGGATTTTCTCTCAGATTACTCTGAAATCCTCTTTTATATGATACTTTTGGATCGGTTTCTGCACTTCCTATTTTAGCAGGCCGAAATGTCCTCTTTCACATGTTTTCTCGTTACAAAATCAGAGAATTATTTCCAGGTATTTCACATCTTTTTTATGCTTGTGCAGACACCCTTCATTATCCTTTTTTGATTCACTTGTTTTATACAAATTTACAAATTGATCATGAAATTGGAGTTCTTTCCTCTCTTGTTCGTGATGTTGAAATTGAGTTTGATTCTAAACTACTTGGACAAATCCTAGAAATTTCACCTTCAGACACTCTTTTCAATACTATTGAACTTAATGATGAAAGAATTTTTGAACAAATTCTTCTTCTTGGTGCACCTCTATGCCCTCCTTTCAAAAATACTAATCTTCAAACTCGTGCACGCATTACTGGACGAATTCTTGCCCACAATGTTCTACCTAAAACTGGTTCTTTTGATTACTATTCCACAGATTTATCTATGGCTCTTTATGTATTATTTGGAAATATTTCTGTAAATTGGGCCAACGTATATTTTACAAATTTGTGGAAACAAAAACCATTTCTTCCTTATGGATGTCTTCTAACTCGTATTTTCAGACATTTCAAAGTTCCCTTAACAAATGAAAAATATATTGAGCAAAAGGAGTTCTTTGATCAAACTATTTTTAAACGAATGAAAATCAAATATCTGCCTCCTTTAAATGTTGATCAAACTGAATCATCTAATCCTACTGAACCATCAATTTCTGAACCCTTACCATCTTCTGCGACACCTTCATCTCAAGCAAAAAGAAAGAAATTTTCTACAAGTCAAGACCATGATGAAGTTTTGCAGCAACTGGAAGCTTTGGAGCTACATCAACACACTTTTCGTGAAGATGTGACTCAACAACTTTCTTTGATTCAGAAAGACATTACTGCAATCAAGGACTTGCTTAACTCACTTTTCTGATCTTTGTTTTCTGTCTTTACTGAACTTTGATACTTAAAGGGTTGTAATATTTTGAACTTGAATTTACATTTTGCTTATACTATTTCTGCCCTTACTCTTTTTTATTATGGCAAAGGGGGAGAAAAAGATAACTTGGTGTCTCTTGGTAGACACATGATGGAAATTGCAAGAGAAAAAGATAGAAATTGAATATTGCATTATGACATGGAAATTACATCATGAGAAAGCATTGAAAAATGCATTCTTGAAAAAGTTTTAAAAATGCATGAAGTAATGATAGAAATGCAAATCAATCAATATGTGACATATGTGCTTTAAATGTACTAACTTTTAATGTTTTGCAGCATATTGATAGGGGGAGTAAAATCTCCATCTATGCATCTAAATGCTTCATCTTTGATTAAGTTTGTCATCATCAAAAAGGGGGAGATTGTTACGACAATGAAGTCGTACATGATACTTCAAAGTACAAGGTTTTGATGATGAACAAGTAAATCAACTGCATTTCAGCTAAAGCAATAAAGAAATTGAAGAATTCGATGAAGAATCTTTGAAGACTTGTGTGCAAATGTAAAATTCATTTAAAGTCTTAGATTCTTGTAAGAGCCTTACTTAGAGTGCATATTTCGATTGCATTTTACCTAAAAAGTCTTTAAAAAAACTTTTCTAAAAGAACCCTTCATGAAAATCTATTTAGAAAACTCTTTTCTTAAATTTTCGTGTTTATTAGTCGACCAATAGACTCACCAGTCGACTAACCCTTTCGCGCCATATTTTCTAAAAAGTCATTTTTATCAAATTAGTCGACCGAAGGTTTTATTTGTCAACCGGACAGAATGACTGTTTTCTGGAAGTTTTAGCAGCAGTCGACTAATGACTTTATCAGTCGACTGGACAGAACATGTGTTTTCTGGAAATTTTAGCAGCAGTCGACTAATGACTTTATCAGTTGACTGGACAGAACATGTGTTTTCTGGAAATTTTAGCAGCAGTCGACTAATGACTTTATCAGTTGACTAGACAGAACATGTGTTTTCTGGAAATATAGCAGCAGTCGACTAATGCTTTAATCAGTCGACCGGACAGAACTTGTGTTTTTTACTAATGATATTATCAGTCGACTAACTTTTCTCTAGTCGACTAAGTTTCAAAAGTTCAAATTTTCAAACGGCTTGATTAACAGATTAGTCGACCGACGATAATTGTCAGTCTACTAATAACTAATTATTAGTTGACTAACTACTGTTCCAGTCGACTAATTTTGTCATTTTTCCTGAAACTTTGAAAAGGCGTGTCTTTTCATTTTTCAAACGTTTTGATTGTTCAAAATGGACTATTTTGACACCCTTTCATACCCTCAACTTGTGGAAACTTTTAACTATAAATATGAGTGCATTTTACACTCAAAAGCACTACAATTCAATCAATTTGAATCAATTACTCTTTGCTTTTCACTCATATTCATTTTCTTACTCACGTGATATTTTTCACTTTAGTTTTTCACTCAAATTCCTTTGAGAGATAATGAATTCGTGAGTAGAGTATTTCAACAACCTCAAAAGCCAATTGCATCTCATTTGCATTCAAAAGAAGGGCTCATAGGTTGTTTTGTAAGTTGTTACTTATTTTAATTTTCTGTAAAAAAAAGGACTTCTTGGTTTAAAGGAGTTGTTTGCTTTCAGTAGGTGTGTTACTGGAAGTGGAACCGGATTTGGTTTGTATGATCTTTTAGTTATACAAGGTTGATAGTGGAAATCTCAAGCGGGTTTTGCTTGGGGACTGGATGTAGGTCGGAAAAGACCGAACCAGGATAAATTATTGTGTTCTTTGTGTGTTTGCTTTGTGAATTGCAAAATCCGTAAAAATTCTGCAGACAATTTTTAAAAGCACTATTCACCCCCCCTCTAGTGATCGTTGCCTCGATCCTACTGCACTTTCAAAAACTATTATATACTATAATGAGAACATCTGAATGAGGATTTTACCCCCACCCTCCAGTTTGAGGATGCCAAGGCACTTGTGGACATTGCAACCTGTAACCTGTTGGAGAAAAACTGGGTAGAACATGGACAATTTAGCCAAAGGTGACACAAACATAGTTTTGGGTGGTCATAAATGAGAATCAATTCAACTTGTTCTGAGAGACCGAGGGCTGCTAGGCCCCTGAATGTAGGATAAGATCCTGAACGAGATTCTGATAGAGATAGTTCAGATTCTTCAGTTCGCCTAATGGATTAGATGTCGAACTGCTGAACCGATTACCGGAGAGATCTAGAGTTGGTGGCTCTTTGTCATTTTTCAATGTAGGCTGGAATGAGTACCGAAGTAGCATTGCTTTACAACCACATAGACTGTGGTTTTGTAAGGTTTTCGATCTCTGGAAATAAATTTTTTTTTTTGGCAAACTCGGGCTGGGTAATTCTAGCGCAGATTCAAAACCATTGGCAGAACAAATCGCCATCCTCTGTCTACAGAGGAAGGAAAATGCAATGGAATGCGATGCTCATGGATGACATGAGGACCGTTATAGAGAATATTAAACAAAACCAAAAGTAAAACGATGATTCTAAATTGAGGAAAAGTAAATTTGCAACAAGGAAAGAACGGTGGCATGATGAAAAACTACATTTGATTAATATATTAGAAATTTAAACAAAGAGCCAGTCGAAAAGAGACAGCAACGTGTAATGGTGTAGATGCATATCTGAAGTAAAAAAAAATGGCAAACCAAGCTAGACGAGACATTAGTTATCACGAAAATGCAACAGAGCAAAGGGTAAATTTGAACGGATGATATATCATGAATCATAAAATGCTATCAAGAGAATAAGCAAGCTAAAACAAGGAATCAAGCGTGACTTGAAACTCAAAATGTTGAACAAAAGTTAAAATGGGGAATCAAAAGAAAAGAAAAAATGTCGTGACCATCAAGACCGACCAATCATCCAAATCAAATGGGAATCTGACAATCAACAGGTAATTGGAACAAACGAAAATGCTACTGCCACTCGGTGGTCAAACACTCATCGATTGTAAACAGAGAAAAATAAATTTACCAAAAAAACGAGAAAGGAAAAGCAACAAAGGAATGTTGGAATGAGATCATTCCTGCGTTAATATAGCAGTAGGTGGGTCGTTTCTGCTATTTGCAGGTCGACCTCACCATTGATGCTCTTATAAGCTAATGAAAGAAAAGAAATGAGGAAGAACAAAAGGAAACCGAGAGAGAGAAATGCTGGAAATCAATAGAGGGAAAAGATGTTTACAAAAAACAAAAAAAAAAGTAGAAGAAGAGAGAAGAATGGCTACTTACCCCTTTTGGATTTGTTCGTCTAAATTCCGAAGGTCCCATCATGCTTTCTCCATTTGAGAAATTCGTATGGTAGATTTCCCACTCAGGTTAGGATCAAACCTGAACCCCCTGCGAGAGGTCATAGATTTCAAAAGCTATTTCTGTCTCAGCAATGAGACGCCCAATTTCTTCCCCTTTTCAAAGCTTTAGGGAACCCTATATTTCTCCTTTCGCAAAAACCCCTTTCGGATTTGTTCGTCCAAATTCCAAAGGTCCCATTATGGTTTCTCCATTTGAGAAATCTGTATGGTAGATTTCCCCCACTCAGGTTAAGGGTCAAACCTGAACCCCCTGCGAGAGGTTATAGATTTCAAAAGCTATTTCAGTCTCAACAATGAGACGCCCAATTTCTTCCCCTTTTCAAAGCTTTAGGGAACCCTATATTTCTCCTTTCGCAAAACCCCTTTCGGATTTGTTCGTCCAAATTTTGAAGGTCCCATTATGGTTTCTCCATTTGAGAAACCCGTATGGTAGATTTCCTATTTAGACTAAGAGTTAACCCGAGACCTCGCTTCGCGAGGTATCTTCCTTTCAGGTTTGAGTAAAACCTGAGTCTCGTTCCAACAAGATTCCTCGTTCTAACGAGATGTTTCCTTCCAATCCCATCATGGTTTTTCCCATCAAGGAACCCATGTTTTGTATATCCATCCAGGATAGGATCCTACTTGAGCTTTATTTCACGAGGCATTTCCCAAAATGTACCATCAAGGTTCTCATCAATTCCTTTCTTCATTCAATACATTTTTTTTATATCTTCGTCCCATCCAGGTTAAGGGCTAAACCTGAATCACTCCAAAAGGCATATCTTGTCTCACCCATGAGACCTGATCAAAATTCTAATTTTCTACCATTTCGGGATTTTCACCCAAAGTCCCATCACGATTTTCTCATCTTCTACTCAATCATATCATCTTCGAGGATTTTGTCTCCCCAAAACCATTCAGGATAAGGTTTTAAGCCTGAGAAGTCATATTTTCAAAATAATTCTTCCACACCCAGTTCAGATCTGCTGACTGGGGCATTTTTCAAAATTTGGAGTGTTATCTTTGCCACTAAGCTCGACTTTCAACCGGCTTAGTAGCAAAGAGGGGCATCTATGAACACCCCAAATTTTTCAAAATTTTATGAAAATGATCTTTTTGCCCCTAACCCCATTTTCTGAGAAAATCAAAGCAATTTCAAAGCTAAATTTCAGTCATTCTTCAGATTTTCTGAATTAAATTCCATATTGGTATATTCAAAATTAATTCTGGATCTGAATCCAATGCTTTAAATCCATATTTCCTCCAAATCCGGATCCAAACCCATTTCTGAAGAAATTTTCTCAAAATAGCTTTTAAATTCTCAGAAAAAATCCCTTTGTAAATATTTTTGCAAAAACACAAAAAAAATAGTTTTAATCTTTGTTTTCTCACAAACTTTAGGATTTTATTCTAAAAATACAAAAAAATTGAAAGATAATGCAAAAACCAAAAAAAATGGGAAAATTATGAGAAAAACGAATGAGTTTAAACCTTTTAAGTCAATTTTGCTAAAAAAATCATTTTAAAAACACTTTTTATGAAAAACTTTTAAAGGAGCCTCTTTTTGGAAAATCAAAATTTTTTTATAAAACCAAAGCTTCACGCATAAGCTTGGTTTTTCACGAAACCCTCAGCCGCACTCTTTCCCTTTCTCTGCGCCACCGAAACCCGATCTCTCTCTGGCAGACTCTTGGCCTCCCCTCCGTCACCGCCCATCTCCAACAAATCCATCTGAAACCCTCCCCAAACCCTCGGATCAGCCACCTTCATCCTCCACCTTCGATCTCCAACGGCCCATTCCCGAACCTTTGCCCCCCTCCTTAAGAGGGGCACAACGAGGAAACCCTATGGCATCCGCTTTCACCCTTCCCCTTTCTACTTCTTCACAATTTCTTTTCCCCTCTATTCTTCAGGATCTGTTCTCATACTACAACAGCACCTAGAAACCATTGCTCCTTCTTCGGTCGAAGCCCAACAATCAGGATTAAGGAAAGCTTCTTTCCTTGTGGCGCCTTCTCTATAAGTCGGACCCCTGCAGAGCTGTAGGAGCATCTCCCCGTTGCCGATATCCATTGTTCGTCCCATTCCATCAAGTCTCACGCATCAATTTTGCTTCTCAAGGGCTATCTGTGACGCAGTTAAAGGGAATCACCCGCCATCGCCAGCCCACAGTCTCCACAGCAGAACGAAGAGAAGCTTCTCCTTCATCCCTCAGAATTTCAATAGAATCCCGGTAAGTTGCCAATCAAACTTCATCCTGATTTCTTCTCCTTTGATTTCTCTGAGGTTTTCCCATTCGCTATCTTTTCCTTTTTTTTTTTCTTCCTTTCTCTCTCTCCTCTTGTCGGATCTGCAACACCCCTTTTTTTAGAATTTTTCCTTTATAAGTTCATTTCTCTTCTGTGCCTATTTCTATAGAGCATTTTTTATTTTGTTTTCTCACTTTTTTTTCTAAGCATTAAGGACAGGATCGACCTACATCTAGTAGGATCGATCGACCTTGCATAATATCAATTGGAATGGCCCCATTCCAACATAATTTATTTTCTTTTTTTTATTTTTATTTTATATTTCATTTATATTTTGTCCCCAATCCATTCTGGTTTTATTTTCAATTTACTACTTGCATTATGATCTGATTTTATTTTCAGCTCAGTTTTCTGTTTCCATTTTGATTTCCCTGTTGTCGAGATCAATCGGCTCTTGTTGATAGAATCTGGAAGAATGTAGTGGCAATACCAAGGGTAGACACGACACCAGCCCAAAATTTCAGATACCCATGGTCATTCGAACAACATCCGCCACCCCGAAGCAAAAATATGTGGCCCATTTCATGGTTCTGATCTCGTTTCTGATAAATTGTTTTGTGAACTTCAATTTAATAGCATTTACTTGAACTACTTGTTACTCCTGGAAATACTATTAAGCGGTTCGTAATATCATGATGTTTCACACTGATGGAGTTGGCTATATGTTCCAGAATTTTCCTTTTATCAGTATTTGGGTTAGCCCATCCATGACGCTATTGTTTGGCTATTTTGATCATTGAGAGATGCTTCTTCGTGGGATGTCCAGGCATTACAAGTGATTATCATATAACTGCAGCTCTTCAGCTACCCTATATGTCAAGAATGGAAAGGCGACATCATGTCTGTGGTCCAGAGGATGTTACCTGAGTAAGCAGATATCAGGTATGGAACCTCTTTATAATCTTCGACATTTTCTCTTTTGATCTGTAAACTTACCATGATATGTTTTACTAAAGTGGATCCATGATAGATAAACCAGATTTTCCACCTGTTTTAAGTATTGCAGATATTTTCAGGAGTTATGAAATTTAACTGTTATGGATCAAGTCAATAAAATGCCACTCCAACTTCTAATTCAATTGCGGCTACTTCCTTTGCCTTGTAGTTTTCATTTTCTTTTCTGCACGGTCTTTTGGTTATACTGTTTCCTGTTTCATAATGTGGTTATTGCATTTTAGTATATCTATCACATGTATAAACACATCTTATGCTGTAAGCAAATTATCTTTCTTCCAGACATTAAATGTTTCTTGTTTAATCAGTTTCCCATTACTTATCAGTTAGGGTCTCATGTTTTGACTGGCTTGCTTTCTCTGAAATCTTGATTGACAGAAACTTTGGGCCCTGAGCAAGAATCGGCTCAGCCACACGTTGGTTCATGTGGATACAGTTCTTCTTCAGGATCAGCTTCTTACGCTGCCATGACAATTCCTCAGGTTCCTGAAGGAGGTCATCGAATCGGTGAAAAATTGCAGAGTGATCAAAACATAACTTCACAAAACATCTGCGTCAACCATGTCAATAGGCCTTGCGATCTGAGGGATTTCACGCTGAAAATTCAGTTATGGATAGTCATTTTTCACATTTACACTCATCACACCTAATAAATCCTATCTGCCAGTTGCTGGAATTGAGGTCCATATTGAATTTTTGTTTCATTTTGAAGTTCTTGGTTCTGCTGAATTCCATTCCTAAAAGCCAGGTTTGTCCTGAAATTGTTACCATGAAATGATTGCTCTATTAGAGTGTTTCTGTTTGATATACCATGGAAATGGGAGATGTTGTTTTTATCTATCGTAAGGACAGATTCGATTTTGCCATGAAAGCAAATTCAATTTTCCATAAGAACAGATTAGAATGGGTGCTAAAACCATGGCTCAGATTTACAATAAAAGGGTCATCCGATCCCGATGATTTTGAAGTGAATAGTATTCAAATTGCCCTGATCTCTATGTTTTCATTGTATTCTTATATATATATATATATATATATATATATATATATATATATATATATATATATATATATATATATATATATATATTATGTAGTTCTGTAATCATTGTGCTTATTCATTTGCAAGTTTAATTCTCTCATTCTATCATGTACCTTCATTCTTTGTTGCTCCATTTGATATCCTCAGTATTGTGTATCACTTGCATTTCCTCGGTACATCTTGCTGGTGTGAAGAGATTCCTGTAGCACACCTGTTTTATAAGGCCGGGAGGGTGTAATAGGCTTTTGCCAAGAAGGTTGTCAGGGTTGGAAATGGACTGTGTTCAGGAGCTAATAAGGTTACTTCCAGCTAAAGCAGGAGAGTGGAGTTCTGAAAGCAATGGGAATGGACAATGGTCGTACAGAGATGGTAAGTGGCGATGAGATTCTTTCGCTAGATGGATCGACAAGAAGATAGGTAAATGCAATCGCAGAAGCTGGTTTATGTGATGTTGTTGATAGCTATAGTGTCTGCTATTGGCTGTCAGTAGTTTTCTTGATTCCCTATGGATGAATCTGTATATTGGGAAGGAATCTCTAGATCAAGAACATTTTGTGTTTATGAGGAGATCAAGAAAATCATGATAGTTGGCTTCATAAAAAGGTACTTCAAGAAAGAATTCTTTGGTTTATAGCACGTTACAAAGGCAGACTCAACCCACAATATGCATTTTGTTGAGCTTTTCATCCCCGGCTTTGATCATTTCAAGAGCCCAGCACCACAGTCACTCCAGCACCTGCATTTTTATCATTTTGGCATCACCTAGCACATCTTGCAGCATGTCTGCTACATGCAACACCTGCCACAACACAACCTTCGTTACTAACACCTCGCTGCACCTCACCTCTACATTTCCACTTGAATTATCACTTCATCCACATCTAGTTATAAGATTAGTGAAAGTTTTGTTGTAAAACTGGGACTCATCGGTTTGTATGTTAGTTCTGGATAAAACAAGGAGCAGTTGGTATGCTAATCCAAAATCGGTATGTGGTTTGCTCCAAAAGGTATAATTCTGAACTAATATTTCACATGATATCATTGTCCATGCCTTCTCAGTTAGGTTTCCTTTAGTTTTAGTGTGCATATATATTCATGTATAGATCTTCTCATGTTGTAATATCTATTTTCTCATTAAATTAGGATATTAAGCACACATTTTAGCATCTATGTCCTTCTTAGTTTAAAGCATCCCTTATGCACTCAGATATATGATCTCTCCCCAGCATGATGTATTACATAACATGAGACATATGCATGAACATTTTATCATTTAATATTTGCAACATCTTTTTATAGTTGTTTGTTGCCTCGTGCTAACTCGGTCTTTGCAGGGAAGTCATGGAAAACTTGTATTGCTTTCTTAGATTATAGATTTTATTACTTCAAAATTCAATTTCAAGGATTGTAACAACTTAGATAATAAGAAAAAATTTTCATTTTCAGCATAGATTAGAATATATGAGCATGTATATCTCTTTAGAAATGATTGTTTCATGTCATTCCTCTCTTTTATTCCAAAAATTTCACGAATGGGAACACGAATGGGACGTTCACCATTTCGTAAAAGGTAATTAATCCTAAGTTGATGATTTACATCAATGGCTATAGTCAGAATGTAAACAAAACTTAGGATTTTATCTTTTATAAAATAACACTAGATCCACACTGGATCTTCTTCAAAAATCATCATATTTTCAAATATTTTTCTTTTTTTATCAAAGTTTAACTTAGAATTAACTCAAGATATATATCAATGACCATAGTCAAGATATATTGAGAGATTAATTTCATTTTAAACTCTATAAAGGCACAAAATATGTTTTACTCTTCACTTGAATTTAAATATGATTACTTTATAATACATTCAATGACCAAAGTCAGGGATGTATCATATCTTTAATCTTATTTCAATTCATTTCAAGAATGAAATATACTTTTCAAATCCAATTTCAAAAATTCTTCAGATTCATTCATCATTTAGGATAGAGTGGCATCATATTTTCCAAATCCTTTTCAAAAACCCAAGTGATTTTGAACCTCTTTTTTCAAATTTCTATTTCAAATGCCAAATCTATCTCAAATTTAAAAGTCCAATTTGACTTTGGAATCTCAAAATCATTTTATATTCAAAATTCCGATTCAGAATTTTAAAGTTCAAATTAACTTTGAAGTTTCAGAGTCATTCTCAAAATCAAAACCAAGTTTATCTTTCTCATCTCCAAATTCAAAATCAAAGTTTGAGATTGATTTGGAATCTCAACAACTTGACTCTTCTTAAATTTTAAATTCAATCTGGGTTTTCAAATCCCAGATCCATCTCCAGTAGTCCCATTTGGACTTTCAGAATCCAAATCCAAAGTTAGATCCTAATCCCAACTTGGATCCAGATTTCCAAGTGAAAATCTCCATTTTTTGGATCTCAGATTTCAGATCCAAGTTCCATCCCAAATTTTGGATCCTATTCTCCCTTGGATCTTAGACTTCAGATCCAAATTTTATTTTGGATTCCAAATTTTGGATCAATTCCATTTTAGGATCCAAAATTCAACTTCTACTTTGGATTTTAGACTTCAGATCCAAATCCATTTTAGGATCCAGAATCCAATTTCACTGTGGATCTCAGACTTCAAATCCAATTCCATTTTTAGGATCCAGAACCCAGTTCCACTATGGATCTCAGACTTCAGATCCAAATTTCATCTTGGATTCCAAATCTTGGATCCAATTCCATTTAAAATTCAGAATTCAAATTATTCCATATCTCAAATCAACTTCTATTCTCAATTCCAATTCTTAAATCCAACTCCATTTTATCCCAAATTTCAAATCCAATTCCCATTTTCGGATTCTAAATCCAGAATTCAATTTTGATCTCAATTTAAAATCCAGACTTTGGGTTCAAAATTCCATCTTGAATTCCAACTTTCAAATCAATCCCATTTCTCAATTCTATTTTTCCCACATTTCATTTTGATTTCAAACTTCAAAGTTAGAATTCAATTCCAATTCATCTCTATTCAAAGTCCATTTATGGCTTTGAAATTTTCTTTGTTCTCCTTTTATCTCAAACTTCAAAATCATCTCTTTCAAAATCCAGATTTATTCTTTTCAAAATCTAATTACTCCAAAAACTTAGAACTTTAACTCTTAAGTTCTAAGTAAGAAACTCTTTCTTCACTCCCTTATCAGACTCATCTCATAAACACTTGGAGATTTCCAAATAATTTTTCAAAAAGAGCATGCATCCTTGCATTGCACAAGCATGATTCTTTGTGCATTTTAGACTTAGAATAAATTCTTAGATAATCTTAAAGAAAAGCAAAAGGCATAAATTCGACCCTTGGTTTGATTACCCCTGGTAAAGGCGCCAGGAACGGTCGAACCTCGTACCGACGAGCGGATCCCGTCTCCCAGTTTTCCCGCAAATATTTCAAAACGGAGGCGAGTTATTTTCTCAAATATTTTTAAAATTAAGGTCAAGTGAGACCCCGCAAAAGAGTTCCTCTTCTCTTCTTTTTTTTTCTCTCTTCTCTCTTTCTTTCCATCTTTTATTTTCTTTCTTCAAAAAGGAGGAAATAGAGGTAGGAAAGGAAGAGAGAGAAACCACAAGAGAAGAAAAATTTTGCGATGATCACAGTTTTAGCGACCGTGATGGGACTCGTCTTCGTCCGGTCGAATTTAATGCCTTTTTCTTTTGCTTTGATATTATCTAAGTTTTTATTCTATAAATGTCAGCTTCATTTCCATGCAAACCTTAGAAAACCTAGATTCTGTCCTAAAAGCTGACATCATTGCATATAGGATTTAAGTATGGTTTGGTAGGACCATATTGAGGAGATTATTCCATGCTCACATTAGACTTAGGTCTGAAATACAACTCTCCTCAATTTTAGGGATTGAATGCAAAACAATGTATGCAAGTGTATGCTTCTCTTCATTTTAATCTATCTCTTTAGGACTTGCATTAGAGTCATCTGATTTATTTGCATGTTGAACATGTTTTCAAAATCATCCCTTACCTATATTGTCCCGGTCTTCACGTTGCTGGGCTGTCTCACTGAACCATAGTTCGGGAGAGAGCCTCACAACTTGACCACTTATTTGGGTTCGCGCCCCCCTACCACGTACCTAAGGGCCATAGTCCGAGGTATATCGGTAGGTGTTCAAGGATATCGGGAAACCATTACCTTAGAACTAGAGGAATATTTCTATGCCACGTACTTCGAGCTTCAGCTTGAGTATATCGACGTATCTTGATTGAAATCAGATGATCTGAACCCTAGAGTTAGGATTAAGGTCCTACAAGCCATTTGAAAATATTGCATTTAGAGTCAGCTTTAGGGAGTGTTGTTTTTGCAACTTTTTTTTGTACATCTGTGATTGTATGATATTTTATATTTCTAAAAGCCTTGGGTATATATTATTCAAAATTTTCTCTTTGCTTTTAAAACCCAGGTGTATTTTTCTTTTTTCTTCTAATTCTTTTTTATCCTGCCTGCAAATTCTTCAACTCTTAAATCTTTGCCATCTATTTTCCAAATTCCTTTTCTCTATATTCCTTACCTTCTTTTGCAATAAAACATCTTTTGTCAGGATATGTCCTTTTCAAAATTTATCTTTATTCACATTTTACTTGTCTATCCTTTTTCAGAAAAACAATGCGGTTGTCGCAAATTTTGGTGACAACCCGATCCCTCGTAATGGGATATTTTCATTTTCAGATTACGATTTCCTCCTTTATTAAAATTTCTTCCTAGATCTTTTCTAAAAAACCCATTTTTTTCCCCACAGAGAGAGCATTGGCGTTATTAGTTGATTTAGGGCAAAGATCAAAGATTGCATGGCTCTAACATCCCAGTTACAAGCAGAGAGAGTAAGGAATGGATTCTCAAAAGTTTGTCAGAGAGGGAGTTCAGGACAACAAAAGTGAGATCGATCCCGCGATATACCAATTATTCAAAAGGATGATGGTTGAGATATTGTCTGAACAAGCTAAAGCCAGTTGCGGAAAAGCTCCCATAGAAGGAAAGGCACCTGTCACTTTCCCCATGAATGAACACAGCAATATCAATGTAGGAAATTCCAAAGCCAGCAGAGGCAGCAACTTGGGAGAGTGTAAAGGCCAGATTGGGAAATATTGTGAAAACCATGATAGACCTCTTCAATACAGTCCTCAGCAAAAAAGCAAAAAGCAAGAAGAACCAAAGCGCAAGGATTGGAGCAAGGATCGAGATTTCTCAGGCTCCCAAAAGTCCTTTAAATGAACCGCCCGACAAAGTCCTCGAATACATGTTGTCTAGTGGATTACTCAGGCTCCCAAAAGCCGCCAGCCCTTCCACAATCATGAGAAATATATAGACCAATTCTGTGGGTACCATCGAGCAATAGGGCATGACACTGAGCATTGCTTCATCTTCAAGGGTATAGTTCAAGACTTCCTTGATAAGAATCTCTTTGTCAAAAAAGAAGAAAAAAGGCATCCAGATCTCCTAAACATGCAAGCTCAGTCCAGCTACCAGGCAGGGGTCAACACTCTGTGGAAGTCAAGCAAGCCGAAGAAAGCAAAGCATGAAGGTTGGGGTTATGATCGCAAGCTTACCCCTCTAGGTCAGCCAATCGAAGAAGTTCTACAATACGTGCTTGCAAAAGAGATGATCAAACTCCCAAAGCAGGATGATCCCTATGTCACCAAGGGGAAATGGAAAGATCGCTTCTGCAAGTTTCATCGAGCAAGGGGGCATGACACGAAGCGCTGCTTCATCCTCAAAAACATTATGCAGGACTACATTGATAAAGAGCTTCTGGTACCAGAGGAAGGAGAAGAGCAGCCTGCAGTTTCAACCAAACCTTTTCCAGACCAATCAGAGAATTGAAAATGCCAAGAGTTTTTCGCTTTCTTTCCTTTCTGTCAGTCGCTTTGTAGGGGCAAGTCAGCCCAGTCTTTGTGACTTCTTTTAGTTAAAATACTTGTAAATATTCAGTTCTGTTATCAACTTTTGCTTATCAAATGAAATGTCGATTTTCTTTATATCTTTGATATTCAATACTTCCTTCTTTTTGCTTTATTGGGGCATTAAATTCCTTTTCTTTTTCAAAATGCTGGACAATCCTGACATCATTCATGAGAGAAATGATATTACCTATGAGGATCTTTTAAAAATCATGACAATTTCTCATATTTTAGTCAAACCTCTTTCAAAGATCAACCCTCATGTTGATCATCTTTTATAAAAAAAAAAAATAGGTTTTCAACCATTACATTCAAAGATCACCCTCGTGTTGATCATACTTTCCAAAATTGGTTTTCAAGCCATTACGTTCAAAGATCAACCCTTCTGTTCATCACATTTTCTAAAAAGTTGATTTCGAATCATTACCTTCAAAGATCAACCCTTGTGTTGATCACATTTTCTAAAAGTTGATTTCGAATCATTATATTCAAAAATCAACCGTCGTGTTGATCATATTTTCTAAAAATTGAGTTCAAATCATTGCATTCAAAAAATCATCCCTCGTGTTGATCATATTTTCTAAAAATTGGTTTTTTAAATCATTGCTTCAAAAAAATTAACCCTCATGATGATCTCTCATTAGTGATCCTTTTTCAAAGATCAGCTCTCACGGTTAATCTTTCTTTCCAAAAATAATTTTCTCATTTTTAAGATCCCACATGCAGGCAGGATCAAATAAACTCTTTTTCTCAACTTTTATCAAAAATTTTCATTTACCAAATCTTCTTTCAGTCTTATCAGTTTTATTCATCATTATCAAAATTTTATTAAATTTTATCCACCCATTTTCTAATTCTTCTTGTCAATTCTTATCTCAAAAACCATACCCTTTCAGGTTAAGGGATAAACCTGATGCCTCTTTCCCATGAGGTATTTCTTTTTCCTTCTTCTTTTCCCCCTCCTTCAGGTTAAAGGATAAACCTGAAACCTCATCCTACGAGGTCCTTCTTGTTTCAGGATAAGGGATAGTCCTGAATGTCTTTCTTCTTCTTTTAAAGCTTCATTAATCTCTGCCAAATCTTTTTCTTTATCCAGTTTTATCAGTTTTATTTTCTTTTTCAAAATTTTGTTGATTCTTTTCTTTATCAAGCCTTTTATTAACTTCCCTTCTCATTCAGGATAAGGGATAATCCTGAAACTCCTCATAGGAGCAGCAATGCTACCTGTGAGAATTCTTTTACAAAGATAATTTCCATAAGATTTCCTTGATTCTTCTCTTTTGTCAAATCTTCCAACAATTTCTATCTTTTCTCGTCAGTTCTTCTCAAATTTTATTTTCTCCCCAGTCAAGATAAGGGGGCAATCAGATCGCATGCAAATAAATTCAGTCCTCTAAATGGTCATTCTCAATCCCAGGTCCAGTCCTTGCACTGGCAAATTTTCAAAACTCAATCTTTTGATTAAAAACTTTCTGTCAAAAACCCGAGTTTCCAGCTCGGGTTTTTCCTCTATTATTTTCGTTTGAAGTTCTGAGTTCCGACCAGGACTTCTTTTTGAATCCAATCCTCGCATTCGAAATCAATCATTTCTTTAGAAATTCGAGTTTTCAAAACTCGGGTTTCTCTTTATCTTTTATCTGAGTTCCAACTCGGGTTTTTCCTCTATTATTTTCGTTTGAAGTTCTGAGTTCCGACCAGGACTTCTTTTTTAATCCAATCCTCGCATTGGAAATCAATCATTTCTTTAGAAATTCGAGTTTTCAAAACTCGGGTTTCTCTTTATCTTTTATCCGAGTTCCAGCTCGGGTTTTTCCTCTATTATTTTCGTTTGAAGTTCTGAGTTCCGACCAGGACTTCCTTTTGAATCCACTCCTTGCATTGGAAATCAATCATTTCTTTAAAAATTCGAGTTTTCAAAACTCAGGTTTCTCTTTATCTTTTATCCGAGTTCTAGCTTGGGTTTTTCCTCTATTATTTTCGTTTGAAGATCTGAGTTCTGACCAGGACTTCCTTTTGAATCCAATCCTCGCATTGGAAATCAATCATTTCTTTAGAAATTCGAGTCTTCAAAACTTAGGTTTCTCTTTATTTGTTATCCGAGTTCCAGCTCGGGTTTTTTCTCTATTATTTTTGTTTGAAGTTCTGAGTTCCAACCAAAACTTCCTTTTGAATCCAATCTTCGCATTGGAAATCAATCATTTCTTTAGAAATTCGAGTTTTCAAAACTCGGGTTCCTCTTTATCTTTTATTCAAGTTCTAGCTCAGGTTTTTCCTCTATTATTTTCGTTTGAAGTTCTGAGTTTCGAGAAGGACTTCCTTTTGAATCCAATCCTCGCATTGGAAATCAATCATTTCTTTAGAAATTCGAGTTTTCAAAACTCGGGTTTCTCTTTATCTGTTATCCGAGCTCCAGCTCGGGTTTTTCCTCTATTATTTTTGTTTGAAGTTCTGAGTTTCGACCAAGACTTCATTTTGAATCCAATCCTTGCATTGGAAATCAATCATTTCTTTAGAAATTCGAGTTTTCAAAACTCAGGTTCCTCTTTATCTGTTATCCGAGTTCCAGCTCGGGTTTTTAATCTATTATTTTCGTTTGAAGTTCTGAGTTCCGACCAGGACTTCCTTTTAAATCCAATCCTCGCATTGGAAATCAATCATTTCTTTAGAAATTCGAGTTTTCAAAACTCGGGTTCCTCTTTATCTGTTATCTGAGTTCCAGCTCGGGTTTTTTCTCTATTATTTTTGTTTGAAGTTCTGAGTTTCGACCAGGACTTCCGTTTGAATCCAATCCTCGCATTGGAAATCAATCATTTCTTTAGAAATTCAAGTTTTCAAAACTCGGGTTTCTCTTTATCTTTTATCCGAGTTCCAGCTCAGGTTTTTCCTCTATTATTTTCGTTTGAAGTTCTGAGTTCCGACTAGGACTTCCTTTTGAATCCCATCCTCGCATTGGAAATCAATCATTTCTTTAGAAATTCGAGTTTTCAAAACTCGGGTTTCTCTTTATCTGTTATCTGAGTTCCAGCTCGGGTTTTTCCTCTATTATTTTCGTTTGAAGTTCTGAGTTCCGACCAGGACTTCCTTTTGAATCCAATCTTCGCATTGGAAATCAATCATTTCTTTAGAAATTCGAGTTTTCGAAACTCGGGTTTCTCTTTATCTTTTATTTTCTGAAGATTCGAGTTTCAGCTCGGGTTTTTCCCTCTATTATTTTTGTTTGAAGTTTTAAGTTCCGACTAGGACTTCCTTTTGAATCCAATGCTCACGTTGGAACCAATCGTTGCGTCGAGAATTCGAGTTTTCCAAACTCAAAAACTTCTCTCTTATCTTTTATCTTAAACATTCGGGTTTCGACTCGAGTTCTCTCCTCTTATTTTATCTTCCTTTCTAGATAGACGAGTCCCGACTTGGACTCTCTTCTTTTTCAAAAAACCCCAACTGCCAGGCAGGACCTTCTTCCAAATTTCAGCCTTCCGGCTAATCCATTTCAAAATTCAATAATTCAGGTTTATTCTCTTTGAAAATTCTTCCTTCCCCTTCAGGTTAAGGAATAAACCATATACCTCCTGCTAACGAGGTATTTCTTTCCTTCTTCCCCCGTTCAGGATAAGGGGATAAATCCCAATGACTCAAAAAGAGTGCAAAAAGATCATCGTGGGAAAACACCTAGATATCAAACTGGCAATGTTGTCAGAAGTCATTTTTTCTCATGCAAAATTCTTCTATCAATATCTTTTCATTACTTGCTTTTATGAAATTAAGAATATTTCTTTTATTCTCATAATCAGGGAAATGGATAGCTTCCTTAAAGAAAATCATCAGCGCTAAAAATTTGAATCTGACTCTTAGAACTAAGGAGTTAACCTCATTTGGGGGAAATGCTCTAGGTAAAAGAGGGAATATCTTTTGCACATACGTGCACATTTCCAAGCGTTTGAATCAGCTATAATTTTATTTTATTGGCAAAATTTTCTAGCTATTCCAAGAATGAAATAAACATTCAATATCCATTTTGATGCAACCTAGCGTTGTTTAAATTTCCCACAAGAGTTGCCTCTGAAGGAAGTATCTCTTCCTGTCCCATCACGGTTTTCTCATTGAAGAATTCTGTATGGACGACCCACTCAGGATAAGGGTCAAAACCTGAAATTTCTTGCGAAAGATCATTAGATTTCAAAAGCTATTTCAGTCTCAGCAATGAGAGGCCCAATTTCTTCCCCTTTTCAAAGCTTTAGGGAACCCTATACTTCTCCTTTCGCAAAAACCCCTTTTGAATTTGTTCGTCCAAATTCTGAAGGTCCCATCGTGCTTTCTCCATTTGAGAAATCCGTATGGTAGATTTCCCACTCAGGTTAGAATCTAACTTGAACCCCTTGCGAGAGGTCATAGATTTCAAAAGTTATTTCAGTCTCAGCAATGAGACGCCCAATTTCTTCCCCTTTTCAAAGCTTTAGGGAACCCTATATTTCTCCTTTCGCAAAAACCCCTTTTGGATTTGTGCGTCCAAATTCCGAAGGTCCCATCGTGCTTTCTCCATTTGAGAAATCCGTATGGTACATTTCTCACTCAGGTTAGGATCAAACCTGAAACCCCTGCGAGAGGTCATAGATTTCAAAAGTTATTTCAGTCTCAGCAATGAGACGCCCAATTTCTTCCCCTTTTCAAAGCTTTAGGGAACCCTATATTTCTCCTTTCGCAAAAACCCCTTTTGGATTTGTTCGTCTAAATTCCGAAGGTCCCATCGTGCTTTCTCCATTTGAGAAATTCGTATGGTAGATTTCCCACTCAGGTTAGGATCAAACCTAAACCCCCTGCGAGAGGTCATAGATTTCAAAAGCTTTTTCAGTCTCTGCAATGAGACGCCCAATTTCTTCCCCTTTTCAAAGCTTTAGGGAACCCTATATTTCTCCTTTCGCAAAAACCCCTTTCGGATTTATTCGTCCAAATTCCGAAGGTCCCATCATGGTTTCTCCATTTGAGAAATCTGTATGGTAGATTTCCCCCACTCAGGTTAAGGGTCAAACCTGAACCCCCTGCGAGAGGTCATAGATTTCAAAAGCTATTTCAGTCTCAGCAATGAGACGCCCAATTTCTTCCCATTTTCAAAGCTTTAGGGAACCCTATATTTCTCCTTTCGCAAAACCCCTTTCGGATTTGTTCGTCCAAATTTTGAAGGTCCCATTATGGTTTCTCCATTTGAGAAACCCGTATGGTAGATTTCCTATTTAGACTAAGAGTTAACCCGAGACCTCGCTTCGTGAGGTATCTTCCTTTCAGATTTAAGTAAAACCTGAGTCTCGTTCCAACAAGATTCCTCGTTCTAACGAGATGTTTCCTTCCAATCCCATCATGGTTTTTCCAATCAAGGAACCCATGTTTTGTATATCCATCCAGGATAGGATCCTACTTGAGCTTTATTTCACGAGGCATTTCCCAAAATGTCCCATCAAGGTTCTCATCAATTCCTTTCTTCATTCAATACATTTTTTTTATATCTTCGTTCCATCCAGGTTAAGGGCTAAACCTGAATCATTCCAAAAGGCGTATCTTGTCTCACCCATGAGACCTGATCAAAATTCTAATTTTCTACCATTTCGGGATTTTCACCGAAAGTCCCATCATGATTTCCTCATCTTCTACTCAATCATATCATCTTCGAGGATTTCGTCTCCCCAAAACCATTCAAGATAAGGTTTTAAGCGTGAGAAGTCATATTTTCAAAATAATTCTTCCACACCCAGTTCAGATCTGCTGACTGGGCATTTTTCAAAATGTGGAGTGTTATCTTTGCCACTAAGCTCGACTTTCAACCAGCTTAGTAGGAAAGAGGGGCATCTGTGAACACCCCAAATTTTTCAAAATTTTGTAAAAATGACCCTTTTGCCCCTAACCCCGTTTTCTGAGAAAAACAAAGCAATTTCAAAGCTAAATTTCAGTCATTTTTCAGATTTTCTGAATTAAATTCCATATTGGTATATTCAAAATTAATTCTGGATCCAAATCCAGTACTTTAAATCTATATTTTCTTCAAATCCGGATCCAAACCCATTTCTGAAGAAATTTTCTCAAAATAGCTTTTAAATCCTCAAAAAAAATCCTTTTTGTAAATATTTTTTGCAAAAACACAAAAAAATTAGTTTTAATCTTTGTTTTCTCACAAACTTTAGGATTTTATTCTAAAAATACAAAAAAATGAAAGATAATGCAAAAACCAAAAAATTTAGGAAAATTATTTTTAAGTCAATTTTGCTAAAAAATCATTTTAAAAACACTTTTTATGAAAAACTTTTGAAGGAGTCTCTTTTTGGAAAATCAAAATTTTTTTATAAAACCAAAGCTTCACGCATAAGCTTGGTTTTTCACGAAACCCTCAGCCGCACTCTTTCCCTTTCTCTGCTCCACCGAAACCCTATCTCTCTCTGGCAGACTCTCGGCCTCCCCTCCGTCGCCGCCCATCTCCAATAAATCCATCTGAAACCCTCCTCAAACCCTCGGATCAGCCACCTTCATCCTCCACCTTCGATCTCCAATGGCCTATTCCCAAACCTTCGCCCCCTCCTTAAGAGGCGCACGACGAGGAAACCTTAGGGCATCCGCTTTCACCCTTCCCCTTTCTACTTCTTCACAATTTCTTTTCCCCTCTATTCTTCAGGATCTGTTCTCATACTACAACAGCACCTAGAAACCATTGCTCCTTCTTCGGTCGAAGCCCAACAATCAGGATTAAGGAAAGCTTCTTTCCTTGTGGCGCCTTCTCTATAAGTCGGACCCCTGTAGAGCTGTAGGAGCATCTCCCCGTTGCCGATATCCATTGTTCGTCCCATTCCATCAAGTCTCACGCATCAATTTTGCTTCTCGAGGGCTATCTGCGACGCTGCTAAAGGGAATCACCCGCCATCGCCAGCCCACAGTCTCCACAGCAGAACGAAGAGAAGCTTCTCCTTCATCCCTCAGAATTTCAATAGAATCCCGGTAAGTTGCCAATCAAACTTCATCCTGATTTCTTCTCCTTTGATTTCTCTGAGGTTTTCCCATTCGCTCTCTTTTCCTTTTTTTTTCTTCTTTTCTCTCTCTCCTCTTGTCGGATCTACAACACCCCTTTTTTTTAGAATTTTTCCTTTATAAGTCCATTTCTCTTCTGTGCCTATTTCTATAGAGCATTTGTCATTTTGTTTTCTCATTTTTTTTCTTTCTAAGCATTAAGGACAGAATCGACCTACATCTAGTAGGATCGATCGACCTTGCGCAATATCAATTGGAATGGCCCCATTCCAACATAATTTCTTTTCTTTTCTTTTCTTTTCTTTTCTTTTCTTTTTATTTTATATTTCATTTATATTCCGTCCCCAATCCATGTCTGGTTTTATTTTCAATTTCCTACTTGCATTATGATCTGATTTTATTTCCAGCTCAGTTTTCTGTTTCCATTTCGATTCCTCTGTTGCCGAGATCAATCGGCTCTTGTTGATAGAATCTGGAATAATGTAGTGGCAATATCAAGGGTAGACACGACACCAACCCAAAATTTCAGATACCCATGATCATTCGAACAACATCCGCCACCCCGAAGCAAAAATCTGTGGCCCTTTTCATGGTTCTAATCTCGTTTCTGATAAATTGTTGTGTGAACTTCAATTTAATAGCATTTACTTGAACTACTTGTTGTTACTTCTCGAAATATTGTTAAGCGGTTCGTAATATCATGATGTTTCACACTGATGGAGTCGGCTATCTGTTCCAGAATTATCCTTTTATCAGTATTTGGGTTAGCCCATCCATGACGTTATTGTTTTGCTATTCTGATCATTGAGAGATGCTTCTTCGTGGGATGTCCAGGCATTACAAGTGATTATCATATAACTGCAGCTCTTCAGCTACCCTATATGTCATGAATGGACAGGCGACATCATGTCTGTGGTCCAGAAGATGTTACTTGTAGGTTGGGAGGATCATCGTATTAAGTATTTTATGATGTAGTCTCTCCTATGTTTCTATATCACGTACCCTGCAATGTTTCCCTACTCTTGATTTATCTGTGGTCACGGTAACAAAGTCTCTGGTGACAGATCATTGGAAAGCTTTCTTTGCTTTTTATGTTAGATCTGGATATTGTATTCTTTCACATCCCCTGGACGAGTAAGCAGATATCAGGTATGGAACCTCTTTATAATCTTCGACATTTTCTCTTTTGATCTGTATACTTACCATGATATGTTTTACTAAAGTAGATCCATGATAGATAAACCAGATTTTCCACCTGTTTTAAGTATTGAAGATATTTTCAGGAGTTATGAAATTTAACTGTTATGGATCCAGTCAATAAAATGCCACTCCAACTTCTAATTCAATTGTGGCTACTTCCTTTGCCTTGTAGTTTTCATTTTCTTTTCTGCACGGTCTTTTGGTTATACTGTTTCCTGTTTCATAATGTGGTTATTGCATTTTAGTATATCTATCACATGTATAAACACATCTTATGCTGTAAGCAAATTATCTTTCTTCCAGACATTAAATGTTTCTTGTTTAATCAGTTTCCCATTACTTATCAGTTAGGGTCTCATGTTTTGACTGGCTTGCTTTCTCTGAAATCTTGATTGACAGAAACTTTGGACCCTGAGCAAGAATCGGCTCAGCCACACGTTGGTTCATGTGGATACAGTTCTTCTTCAGGATCAGCTTCTTACGCTGCCATGACAATTCCTCAGGTTCCTGAAGGAGGTCATCGAATCGGTGAAAAATTGTAGAGTGATCAAAACATAACTTCACAAAACATCTGCGTCAACCATGTCAATAGGCCTTGCGATCTGAGGGATTTCACGCTGAAAATTCAGTTGTGGATAGTCATTTTTCATATTTACACTCATCACACCTAATAAATCCCATCTGCCAGTTGCTGGAATTGAGGTCCATAGTGAATTTCTGTTTCATTTTGAAGTTCTTGGTTCTGCTGAATTCCATTCCTAAAAGCCAGGTTTGTCCTGAAATTGTTACCATGAAATGATTGCTCTATCAGAGTGTTTTTTATTGATATACCATGGAAATGGGAGATGTTTTTTTATCTATCGTAAGGACAGATTCGATTTTTCCATGAAAGCAAATTCAATTTTCCATAAGGACAGATTAGAATGGGTGCTAAAACCCCTGCTCAGATTTACACTAAAAGGGTCAGCCGATCCCGATGATTTTGAAGTGATTAGTATTCAAATTGCCTTGATCTCTATGTTTTCATTGTATTCCTATATATATATATATATATATATATATATATATATATATATATATATATATATATATATATATATATATATATATATATATATATATATATATATATTATGTAGTTCTGTAATCACATTGCTCATTCATTTGCAAGTTTAATTCCCTCATTCTATCATGTACCTTCATTCTTTGTTGCTCCATTTAATATCCTCAGTATTGTGTATCACTTGCATTTCCTCGGTAAATCTCGCTGGTGTGAAGAGCTTCCTATAGCACACCTGTTTTATAAGGCCGGGAGGGTGTAATAGGCTTTTGCCAAGAAGGTTGTCATGGTTGGAAATGGACTGTGTTCAGGAGCTAATAAGGTTACTTCCAGCTAAAGCAGGAGAGTGGAGTTTTGAAAGCAATGGGAATGGACAATGGTCGTACAGAGATGGTAAGTGGCGATGAGATTCTTTCGCTAGATGGATCGACAAGAAGATAGGTAAATGCAATTGCAAAAGCTGGTTTATGTGATGCTGTTGATAGCTATAGTGTCTGCTATTGGCTGTCAGTAGTTTTCTTGATTCCCTATGGATGAATCTGTCTATTGGGAAGGAATCTCTAGATCAAGAACATTTTGTGTTTATGAGGAGATCAAGAAAATCGTGATGGTTGGCTTCATAAAAGGTACTTCAAGAAAGAATTCTTTGGTTTATAGCACGTTACAAAGAAGGACTCAACCCACAATATGCATTTTGTTGAGCCTTTCATCCCCGGCTTTGATCATTTCAAGAGCCCAGCACCACAGTCACTCCAGCCCCTGCATTTTTATCATTTCGGCATCACCTGGCACATCTTGGAGCATGTCTGCTACATGCAACACCTGCCACAACACAACCTTCGTTACTAACACCTCGCTGCACCTCACCTCTACATTTCCACCTGAATTACCAATTCATCCACATCTAGCTATAAGATTAGTGAAAGTTTTGTTGTAAAACTGGGACTCATCGGTTTGTATGTTAGTTCTGGATAAAACAGAGAGCAGTTGGTATGCTAATCCAAAATCGGTATGTGGTTTGCTGCAAAAGGTATAATTCTGAACTAATATTTCACATGATATCATTGTCCATGCCTTCCCAGTTAGGTTTCCTTTAGTTTTAGTGTGCATATATATTCATGTATAGATCTTCTCATGTTGTAATATATATTTTCTCATTAGATTAGGATTTTAAGCACACATTTTAGCATCTATGTCCTTCTTAGTTTAATGCATCCCTTATGCACTCAGATATATGATCTCTCCCCAGCATGATGTATTACATAACATGAGACATATGCATGAACATTTTATCATTTAATATTTGCAACATCTTTTTATAGCTGTTTGTTGCCTCGTACTAACTCGGTCTTTGCAGGGAAGTCATGGAAAACTTGTATTGCTTTCTTAGATTATAGATTTTATTACTTCAAAATTCAATTTCAAGGATTGTAATAACTTAGATATTAAGAAAAAAAATTCATTTCCAGCATAGATTAGAATATATGAGTATGTACATCTCTTTAGAAATGCTTGTTTCATGTCATTTCTCTCTTTTATTCCAAAAATTTCATGAATGGGAACACGAATGGCACGTGCACCATTTCGTAAAAGGTAATTAATCCTAAGTTGATGATTTACATCAATGGCCATAGTCAGGATGTAAACAAAACTTAGGATTTTATCTTTTATAAAATAACACTAGATCCACACTGGATCTTCTTCAAAAATCATCATATTTTCAAATATTTTTCTTCCTTTATCAAAGTTTCACTTAGAATTAACTCAAGATATATATCAATGACCATAGTCAAGATATATTCAGAGATTAATTTCATTTTAAACTCTATAAAGGCACAAAATATGTTTTACTCTTCACTTGAATTTAAATATGATTACTTTATAATACATTCAATGACCATAGTCAGGGATGTATCATATCTTTAATCTTATTTCAATTCATTTAAAAAATGAAATATATTTTTCAAATCCAATTTCAAAAATTCTTCAGATTCATTCATCATTTAGGATAGAGTGGCATCATATTTTCCAAATCCTTTTCAAAAACCCAAGTGATTTTGAACCTCTTTTTTCAAATTTCTATTTCAAATGCCAATTCTATCTCAAATTTCTATTTCAAATGCCAATTCTATCTCAAATTTCAAAGTCCAATTTGACTTTGGAATCACAAAATCATTTTATATTCAAAATTCTGATTCAGAATTTCAAAGTTCAAATTAACTTTGAAGTTTCAGAGTCATTCTCAAAATCAAAACCAAGTCTATCTTTCTCATCTCCAAATTCAAAATCAAAGTTTGAGATTGATTTGGAATCTCAACAACTTGACTCTTCTTAAATTTTAAATTCAATCTGGGTTTTCAAAACCCAGATCCATCTCCAGTAGTCCCATTTGGACTTTCAGAATCCAAATCCAAAGTTAGATCCTAATCCCAACATGGATCCAGATTTCCAAGTGTAAATCTCCACTTTTTGGATCTCAAATTTCAGATCCAAGTTCCATCCCAAATTTTGGATCCTATTCTCCCTTGGATCTTAGACTTCTGATCCAAATTCCATTTTGGATTCCAAATTTTGGATCAATTCCATTTTAGGATCCAGAATTCAACTTCTACTTTGGATCTCAGACTTCAGATCCAAATCCATTTTAGGATCCAGAATCCAATTTCACTTTGGATCTCAGACTTCAGATCCAATTCCATTTTTGGGATCCATAACCCAGTTCCACTTTGGATCTCAGACTTCAGATCCAAATTCCATCTTGGATTCCAAATCTTGGATCCAATTCCATTTAAAATTCAGAATTCAAATTATTCCAGATCTCAAATCAACTTTTATTCTCAATTCCAATTCTTAAATCCAACTCCATTTTATCCCAAATTTCAAATCCAATTCCCATTTTTGGATTCTAAATCCAGAATTCAATTTTGATCTCAATTTAAAATCCAGACTTTGGGTTCAAAATTCCATCTTGAATTCCAACTTTCAAATCAATCCCATTTCTCAATTCTATTTTTCCCACATTTCATTTTGATTTCAAACTACAAAGTTAGAATTCAATTCCATTTCATCTCTATTCAAAGTCCATTTATGGCTTTAAAATTTCCTTTATTCTCTTTTTATCTCAAACTTCAAAATCATCTCTTTCAAAATCCAGATTTATTCTTTTCAAAATCTGATTACTCCAAAAACTTAGAACTTTAACTCTTAAGTTCTAAGTAAGAAACCCTTTCTTCACTCCCTTATCAGACTCATCTCAGAAACACTTGGAGATTTCCAAATAATTTTTCAAAAAGAGCATGCATCCTTGCATTGCACAAGCATGATTCTTTGTGTATTTTAGACTTAGAATAAATTCTTAGATAATCTTAAAGAAAAGCAAAAGGCATAAATTCGACCCTTGGTTCGATTACCTTTGGTAAAGGCGCCAAGAACTGTCGAACCTCGTACCGACGAGCGGATCCCGTCTCCCAGTTTTTCCGCAAATATTTCAAAACGGAGGCGAGTTTTTTTCTCAAATATTTTTAAAATTAAGGTCAAGTAAGACCCCGCAAAAGAGTTCATCTTCTCTTCTTTTTTTTTCTCTCTTCTCTCTTTCTTTCCGTCTTTTATTTTCTCCCTTCAAAAAGGAGGAAATAGAGGTAGGAAAGAAAAAGAGAAGGAAGAGAGAAAAACCACAAGAGAGGAAAAATTTTGCGATGATCACAGATTTGAAAAGCATATTTCATTTTTTAAGTGAATTTAAGATAAGATTGAAGATATAATACATCCCTGACTATGGCCAATGAAGGTATTATATAATAATCATATTTAAATTCAGATGAAGAATAAAACACATTTTTTGTGCTTTTATAGAGTTTAAAATAAAATTAACTCTCAATATATCCTGACTATGGCCATTGATATATATCTTGAGCTAATTTTAAGTTAAATCTTGATAAAAGAAGAAAATATTTAAAAATATAATGATTTTTGAAGAGGGATCCAGTGTAAACCCAGTATTATTCTATAAAAGATAGAAATCCTAAGCATTGCCCACATTTTAACTATGGCCATCAATGTGAGACACTTGCTTAGGATTAATTACCTCTCATTAGAATGGTGCACGTGTCATTCGTGTTTCACCATTGGCGTATTTTTGCAATAAAAGAGGAAAATGAAAACAAGCATTTCACGATATTTACATGCTTAGACATTTTATCTAAAGCTAAAAAAAAATTCTTATTGATATCTAGCTATTTCATCATTGAAATCTGAAATTAAGATTACAAAACTCCCTAACTTAGGATGGAAAGCACCATTGTTATATGTTTCCTGCAAAACCAGAGTTTAGCATAGAACAAGTTTGTGAAATATTAAAAATGATGGAAAATATGAAGTAAAATCTAAATATTATGCTCATACTGAATGGAAAATGCATATAAAAATATATTTACTTAAATGGAGATGCTATGTGAATAATAAAGTATATGCTGGGATGCTAAAACATATATACAATATCCTAATAAGTTATATATATATCATCTAGAAGGGAATGTAATACTTGTATCGGGTGATAACATGAAAATGTCTATGTCAAAGTCTATATTGAACTTGTTCATGCATTCATATACCTAAATGGACACATGATTCATGACAGTGATGATATCAAGTGGAGGGAGATGCTATAAAAGGGGATTATGATATTAAAAATGCAACTGGTGTATAGTGGAAGTCACCTGGATGAAGTCACAACTGGACAGCAAAAGTGTTGTTGGAGTGAGTGTTGGAACTGTATAATGGCTGAAGTGATGGACAACACACTTTAAACAGTAAGATGATGTATATCAGAGTGAATTAAGTGCTCATTTTGCCTTTCATCATGTTGTCATAACAAGCAGAGTGATCAATAGATGTTGATGTACTACAGGGATAGCGTGGCCATCTATGTGGATGTGTTGTGCAATGAAGGATGCAAATTAGGTGTGATGGAGGTGTATGTGAGTGCTGCTGTAGAAGGTAGCTGCAGGGGGGCTCTGGTGAAAGCAGTGAAGTATATCAAGTAATGATGATGCAAATGTGAGTGATGTAATGACAGCAAACAGCAAATGAAGAGAGGTCATGACCTTTGTGCAAAAATGTAAGCATAGGGCTATGAAGGTACCACGGTGTATAACAGATGGAGGCATTATCATTCAATGGTGAATTTGCTGGCACATGTCCAGTCATTGCCATTGTGGTGGCCTTTGGATTTATACTGTTGTTATCAAAGGATGTCTGTGAATGCCCAGCAGAGGGCCCAGATCCAGTAGCAGCAGGATTTTGGATTACTTTGGTGGGGAGGGGATAACAGTTGCAACTATTGGAGCATGCACACATTGTGTATGTGTGAACTGTGGGAGATGGAGAATGGGCAAGATAATGTGAAATGGCTGTTGTGAGGTGGGGTTGCACAAGACAGGAGGTGATGAAGGTGTGTCCAGTAGGTGGGCTGAAGTGTTAGGAAATATAACAGAGATAGAAATATAGCAATGGATGCACCAGTAGTGCAGGAACGTAGATGTTTCAGCAGCATTGTCGTGTGGTAGAAATGGGCTGGACAAGTGATTAATTTGCTGCATGTGGATGCAGATGGCTTAGATAAATAGTATGACTTGCAGAACAGTGTAAGTGTATGGCAGGTAGTAAAAGTGGGGTGTGCACAGGGTGATATGTTGTAGGTAGCATGGTGGTGTTGCTGCAAATAGTACTGTAGCAGGGTGCTGGGCATTGGTGAGGTACAGGTGATACTGCAAAGGTGAGAGATGGATATGTGACAGATATGGAAGATGGTTGTTGTTGTTGTAAGCAATGCTGAAATGTACCGAAAGAAGCAACAAGGGTGTGATTGCTGGAATTGAAAGGGGTTAGCAGAAAATGCAGGTGAATGCTCAACAGAGAAGTTCTGAAATAAAACCGGTTAGAATGGTAATTGTTGTAGGTATGTATGGCAGTGGTGAATGCTATGTAATAGGTGTGAATAAATGATGTGCCATGGATGGAATCGAGTTTACTATACCTACAAATGATATGCCTATTATCACTACTACAAACCAATCAGATCGTATATTCAAGATAGCACCAATAACAAAATCCTTCTGCATTACTTTCAGTAACACATGGTTTTCCCTTGGATGCACACTCATTTTCTAACAGCCAATTCGCATAAGGGATGAAATCTGCAAGGGTATTCTCTGTCGATGATTGATTTACCATAACCCTTCAATATAACTACCTCCAAGTCATCTGTCTATTCGAGCAATATAGCCTCTGTATGGTTGAAAAGAGCATAGGCTTGATCAGTCATGTCAAGAAAAGAATCTTCTTGTTTGCAGAAGAAACCACAGGGAAGCAACACCAGCTATGGTAAGGTTTAGTGACTATCGATTAACCAATGCAGAAGAGATTTTAAATGGATCAGCTCTTACAGCAGGCTACTGACTTATCCTGTAATCCTCGCAGGTTTGGCAGGTATACAAGGCACACAGAGGTTTCAGAGAATTAAGGTTCAATCAAGGGATTGAGACATATTGCAGAACGCAAAACCTAAAATGTGATCAAGGGATTTGTCATTGAACGACACCTGAGTGTATAATTTTCAGGTATTTGATCAGTGGGTTTTAATAACCCATCGTAAATACCCCTAAAAAAAAAAGAAATTTGCATCAATGAATCAATTTTCATAAACCAATTTTTAGCAGAGCATATCACAACATTACAGTTGAATCGTCAATTCGCAAGGAATATCGATCCTCTGATTCACCAAATCTCACAATGATATCAAAATCTCACAATGAAACTGAAGATCAAAATCCTCGATAGATCCAACTGACTTCCTGGTAGACTAATTCCAGATTGATTCAACATTTATAAGAATTACCAAATATGCTGATGCTAGATAAAGAGAAAGTAGACTAACGAAGGATGTTGGGCTTAAAACTGGAACAAAACATGACAATACAGAGGAAACAATACAATGAAGAAAACAAACAAGAATAGTGAGGCTGATTTAAGACAAAGAACAAAATTAAATGGGATGAGGCGATGGTGGTAAATAACAAGAAATCTGAAATCAAAGAGAGGCGAGCATCATACGAAATAGAAAATCCAGATTCAAAAAGATAAATCGATATACAAAGTCGTGAATCAGCAAGAGAAACAAATTGAAATTCAAATGGATCATATAAAAATATTGGATCCGATAGCGTAAATAGAACATGAATTAATAAATTAGAAACGCAGAGAATTGTTGGAACCCATTAGTTCCTTTTAATATTGCATCTTACATAGATCAATGCTTGCTATATGCAAGATTGATGCTATGTGAATGCTCTAATGGAGGTAAGAATGAGAAAAATTTAAAAGAGATCAGAAACGATGGAGGAAAAGAGAAAAAGGAATATAAAATAAAAAGGAAGAACCATGAAAATAAGTGATAATGTTAAACAGAACTGCCAAAAATAAAATAAAATAAAATAGCCAAAGGGAAGATAGATGGAGACTTACCTGATGGTCTGGCGTTGCAGGAGCAGGAAGGAATGAATTATCCTTTTGCATACTGCAGAGATCCCTTGCGATCCTGCTGAGAGACAGTTGGCTTTCTCCAATTGAACAAAATGAGAAAACGAAATGAAAGGGAAGAGGGTAAAAGAGGAAAGAGGAGAAAGGGAAGGAGGAAAAAGATCGAGAGACGATCAAAGAGGGAGAGGAAGGAGAAGAGAGTCAAAGGGGACTCGAGAAGAATCGGTGAATAGGTGAATTGTGGATTTGGACGTAGTGCAAGCGAAATAGCAAGGTATAAGGAAAAAGAGAGAGAATGAAGTGTTGGAACGATATTGTTCCTTTTTGCTATAGCATAGAGATGGGTTGACGTTGCACAGGCAACTCAACACCACCGAGAATGCTGTAATGAAACCATAGTGGGAAAATTTCCAAGCAAAATAACGAAAAGGGGAAATCAGAGGAGAAATGGAAGGTGATTTACCGAATTATTTAGTGCTGCAAGGTGGAAAGGGGGTTTTCCTTCTACCAGGGGAAACTTTAGAGGAAGAAGAAGGTTGAATGATGCCTAGGCCAGCAGAGGTAGGAGATGGACGCCGAATGTATGTGAGGAATCGATGCTTCGAGGGTGGATGAAGTGGAGAACGGATGCCACTCTTCCTTTTGCATGTCCTCTTTATAGAGGGAGAGGGGGTTTCTTCCATGTGCGATGTCGTTGGCGATGGAAGGTTAAGGATGGGGGAGGTTGATCTAAGGGTTGGCGATGGGGAAGACTTCAGAAGGTGAGAACTCGAGATGGTGAGGAAAGGAGCGAGACAGAGAGGTTTTGTTGGTGATGGAGGGTTGAGGCAAAGAAGGAGGAGGATGGGCGGAAGAGAAGGAAGACGATGGAGGAGAGAGAGAGAGAGAGAGAGAGGGAGAAAGCCTTTGTAACCCTAAAAACAATTTTTTTTCGTTAAAACCCTTTTATTAAAGGACGAACCTTCATTTTTTAAAGATTTTAAAAAGGGCGGTTGTTTTTAAAAGAGTTTTCTCAAAAGAGGGTTTTAACTAACAGAAATTTCCAAAAGGGGGTTTCTAAACTATTTTTTTTGTATTTTTCTTTTCTATTTTGATTTTTTTGCTCTTTTTCTTTGTACTTTCTATTTTTTTGGTGTTTTTGAAATAGAAATTCTAAAATTAAGGGATTTTTAAACTAAATTTACAAATATTTACAAAAGAAGAGTTTTCTTGAGAAATCGAGGTTATTTTTGGAAAATTTCTTCAGAAAATGGGTTTAGATCCGGATTTTGAGGAAATGTTTGATTTCTTAACCTCAAATCGAGGAATATTGTCTTGAATTCAAATGGACACCGGATCGATTATCTGAGCATTTTAGAATTTATTTTTTGGTATTTTTGGAATAAAACTCTAAAAACTAAGGAATTTAAACTAATTTTGCAAAATTTTCAAAAAAATATTTATAAGAGAAGGGTTTTTTGAAAGTTCAAGGTTATCTTTCGGAATTTTTTTCAGAAAACGTGTTTGGATCCAGGATTTGAGAAAATATTCAAGTTTTAAACCTCGAATCGAGAAATACAGAGTAGTGAATCCAAACGGACGTCGGATGGACTGTCTGAGCCATTCCAAACTATTTTTTGGTAATTTTGTAATATTAATTTGAAAATTAGGCAACAAAGCTCATATTTGGATTTTGACAATGAATCTGGATCCGAAATCGAGCCAAATATATAAAATGAATTTAATTTCAGTAAAATCTGAGAAATAAACTGGAATTTAGATTTAAAAGTGACTCAATTACTAAAAAAATGGAATCAGGGGCAAAAATGGGATATTTATAAGATTTTGAAAATTTTGGGGTGTTCATAGGGCTCCACCCTTCGAAGAGGATGGCTGACAGGCCTTGTGGACTTTACTTCAATGCTGAAAGTAAAGTTGGGTTCAAGTGACATCATCTGCTTTTTGGGAGGACAACTGGTATGGCTCCATCTCCCTTGCTAAGGAGTTCCCTTCCTTACAATACCAGTTGGCAAAATTCAAATTCCAACGGGTAAAAGATGTTTGGTCTCGAGCAGGGCTGGGACACCCAGTTTTTACTGACAACCAGCATTAGGAATGGATGCACTTTCTTAGCCTTTAGCAATTAAATGTTGGAGGAGTGTGGAGACTGATATAAATCCTTATAGTTCTGTAATTTATCTAAATTTTATTCTTAATAAGTTTCTCTAGACTAGTTCTATTTAAAGAAGGCAATCCGTAACTCGGTGATTTTTCTCAATTTCAATAAAGAATCTCAGTATGACTGTGGACCTAGGCAACTCTTGCTGAACCACCTAAAATTATTGTTCCATGTGTGATTGTTTTTTTTTCTTCTCTTTTTATCATTTATTTCTTCGATCTATCAATAGTGTGATCTAGCGATAGTGTGTAATTGTTCCCTAACATTAAGCATGGTTGCGGATGCCTTTAAATGAAAGGCCAACAAGTCAGGATCATTTTGTTAGAGCATATGGAAAACCAGGTTCCAATCCTTTTCCTCGCAAGGCCATCTGAGGTTTTGGGCCCTCCTCGAAGGCCAAATTGTTTGCATGGCTTGTATTAATTGACAGGGTCAACACCCAAAGCCATCTTAAAACCAAGGGGATTCATATGGCAAGTTACTGCTACTTGTGTAGGTCGGATAAAGAGTCAGCCATCATCTATTTAGCCAATGCCTTGCTTTCAGTTGGTTACTTCAATGAGCCTGGCCTGACCTGCGCCTCACCCACACACCACATACAAATGGCATCAGGTTTCTCATCCTTGGCCCTTCTTCCAAGTTCAGGTATGTCAAAAATTGGTATATGGTCTGGCGTTGGTGGCTTTTCACCACTTGTTGGATCTTATGGAAGCAAAGAAACAAAAGACCGTTCTTTGACAGAACCGCCTCCCTCCTTTTCATTCACTATTCTGTCCAAAGGGAGGTTCAGTCCCTTGCTGAGATTGAGTGCCTGACCAGGACATTGCGTGGTAGCTGACCTATTTTGCTTCTCATTTTTTGTACTCTTTGCTACCTTAAGGTGATTCCTCATCACCTCATTCTCAATCAAAGTTCATCCGTTCTCATGGAGAGGGTGTTGCTTGTGCACCCCGGGAACACGCACTGTAGCTACAGTGGTAGTAGTTGTCTACCACTTTTCTAGACTACCAGGCTTTTGATTGGGTTTTCCATGTTTTCCTTGAATTAATGTGCTTCACATGCTTGATTTTATAGGTATCACCTCTTTAATCATCCTATTCCCTCACACAAATAAGCTTTTATATAGTTTAAAAATCAACAGTCTAAAATTTTCAAGGCTCAAGTAAGAAACTTGTTTTGAATCATGTGATTATGACAAATAATTAGGTTTTCAAAAGGGTCCAAAAGTCAATGGGCCACAATGTGCCAAATTTTCATAACTCAAAAGATCACATTTTACATCAGAAAAGCCCCATCCAAGGCTTGATTCTTAGCAAACAAATCATGTTGAATCTGGTTAGATTGAGTCGACACAATTTGCACCTTGATTCTTAGCTCATTAGTTCTGTACCTTCATTAGTAGCCAATATTTACCCTATATATATATATATATATATATATATATATATATATGAGCCACTAGAATATGTTAATTGGAAATATATGAACCCAATTGTAGACTAGGTATTTTCAATGCTTTTCTTGCAAACCTGACCATGTAGATGTCAGCACAACCCATTTGCTAGGAATTAACTTATTAGATTGTACATTTTTGACCGAAAAAAAAAATTTTAGATGCTCATATATTTATAAAAATTTTGAGTCATCGATTTTTAAACCTTAAAAGGTCCTTATGCATAGTAATCAGACAATTCTAAAGCCAATCCCCAATAAAATCAAGCATTTGTACAGTGAAATCCCCATAGATCACATCCATATGGTGAAATTTAAGACAAAAAAGCAAAAAAAAATCATGAAAACCTCGGTTCACACACACACACACACACACACACACACACACACACATATATATATATATATATATATATAGTTTAATATTTTATCCTAAAAAATGTTAATATTTGAAAATAATAGAACATATGTTTTAATTAAATAATCAAGATTATTAGGAAAACTTTATGATTATTTTAAAATTTGCATTCACATTAAATTTTAATAATTAAAATTACAAACTTTACTTAAAATAATTAAAGGGATTTCACAATTGTTTTAACTATAAAAGTATTTGAAGAAATTGTATTATTGTTCAAAGTCTAAGATTCTTTTTTATACTAAACTGATTGGCATTCTTATCAAAGATTTTTCTTTCATATATATGTACATATATAGCATGAACATTCAATTCTTTTGTTTAAAATGTTGCAAGGACAAGTGTTTGCTTCATACTCCCCAATGGAGTTTGAGAGCAAAGATGGCAAAACTCTCTATCAGACGCTGATTAAATATCCTTGGAGATTTGAGGAGAACGTTAAAAATGTTCTACCACAAATTTTGAAAAGCTACCATAAGTAAGATTTTTGTAAATTAAAATTTTGGTGCTCGTCATAATAAAAGCTTTCATTACATTACAAGCAAACAAAGCAAGTTATTGCTTTAAGTAGAGAGCGTGGAGAAATAATTTGGTTGATAAGTTATCAGACTTTGATCATGTGCATGCAGACACACATAATCACACCAGATTTTACGTGGTTTAGTTCTTTCAAGCCTCCATCCATGGATAGAACTCTATTTCCTGTTCAATGAACTGTAGAAAGAGAGAGAGAGGTGATGTTTATTTAAAGATTTTCAACCTAGTACAATAGAGAATATGAGTCTAAGTTTGTTTAGGACTTTCCTATCCCATTCATACAGTTTCTCAATAACATAAGGATTCCTATTACATCCAGTTTCCTTTATCCCTAAGTTACAAGATTTCCTTGCAATGAGAGCAACTTACTTAGACAAACCTTCTAATTCCTTCCTTTCTGAATTTGATTTCTTTTCAAGGTTGCTTGCTAGATGTGACTTTGAGAACGACTTTTTCTTAGTAGCCTTAACATCCACATCCACATAATACCACTTCAACAAGTTGGCCTCTTCCGGAACCATAATTTGGAAAGAGGTAGTTGTGTGGATAACGTGAGGCAAACCATGCACCATAAAGAAGATATGAAAGTGTAAACCCATTTTGGGTTGTCAGTCAATTTTGTCATGTAATTAGGAGTTGTGGGTAATTTTGTCAATGTGTGATGTTTAGAGCTTTTAAGAGTAAAGTTGAAATTTGCATAATGTAATATTGGCAATATGAACATGAAAAAAATGTTAATATGAGTTTATTATGTAAGTTACCTAGTGGGTAACTCTTAAGTCATGTAACGGGTAATGTAGTGGGACGGGTATCAAGTGTAGAGTCATTGAGATGACATGTGAAAAATTTATAAGAAAGTTATATGAGTTACGTGAGTCAAAGCATGTAGTGGTCATTGTGGTGCATGTCACTAGTAATCGAGTAGAAAGTTACCTCAACTCTATGTATACCTATAGGCCATGCATTTTGAGTATGAGTGAAGTGTATTGTCCAAATATTTTTTGAGTGTTTATCTTTTTTGAGCATGAAATTGAGTCACCTTTAATGTTTTATCTTTCAAAGTGGTATCAGACCCACAATGACATCTAACAACATACTTTAAGTTAAAAAAATTCATTTGTCTAAAGACAACTATGAGAATTGATGCATCCAAATAAAGGTTTTGTTGTGAGCTCTCAAAATTGTTAGACAGTGGTAAATGATGGGTATACTAAACCAACAAATAGCTAAGTAACAACTATCTTATTAAAGGACAATAAAAAGGTTATCAAGGTGAATAGAAAGAGAGAGAAAAAAACACTCTCTTCTTCACCTACCAAGATGTAGATGAATCTACTTTCGAGATGATTATACCGACAACAAATTCAAAGCAAGCATGAAAGATTCTCTAAAATTACTACAAGGGAGCCGAAAAGGTGTTTGACTTCAAAGTTTGAAAATCGAGTTTAAAGCACTTTGAATGAATGAAAATGAGTCAATATTGGACTATTTTTTAAGAGTTATGATAGTTTTTAATTAATTAAAAAAAATTATAAGAATTTAAGTTATGTCTGAATCATGGAAAAGATTCTACGATCTAAAATTGGTGGGGTGACACTCCGGCGAGCGTAACTAGCCAGCGAGAGCAGCTTTGCCATACATTTGTGAATGAACCAATTACCTCATAGACTAAGCTCTCTTTTTTTTTAGATAGGCAAGCTGGGGTTAGGCATACCCCGAGCCAGGATCTGGTGCCATCACATGTGACACTTTGAGTGTGCCTGTGCACCTAGCAGCCAGTGCCTCTGATCCTGACTCGGCATACCCCTACCAGTTGTTCAACGTACCACCTGCAACATCCCACCACAGGGTGAACAGCTCATATCAACCAAGCGGAGCCCTCATCTGTACCTCATAGACTAAACCTTTTTTTTTCTAATGGCAAGCTGGGGTTATTCTGACCCCACCAGTTACACTACGTACCATTGGGTTTTGAACTTGCAACGTCCCAAGACATGGTGACGCGAACTAACAGCTCCTACCAAACAAGTGGAGCCCCGTTGGTACCTCATAGACTAAGTTAACTTGGCCATTTCACTCTAATTAACCAATTACCTCAGCGACCAAGTAAACTTGGCAATCTCGGTCTATGAACCGTGCATTTGTGTTGTTTCCTTTTGTGTGTAAATTCTATCTTTTCACTGAAAATATTTAGTTTCTTTTCGTAAATATTTTTTTTTCGGGTAAGAGACATCTCCAATCAACTATTGTACAATTTGCTAACTACAAGGAATCTATTTCCTTTGTTTCACAAAAAAAAAAAATCAAGAATGTATATATTACACAAAAAGAATAAATTATTGCAAATTTTTTTTTCATAGGCAAAGCTGGGGTTAGGCAGACCCCTACCAGATATCTCTTAAGCCCCATGTGCCAGAGAGATTCGAACCTGGGCCTTCAGCTTGGCACAGGGCCCCGCTTACCACGTGGGATACGACCACCGTGGTTAATAATTCATTGCAATTGTTTTGAGTGTGTTAATCTCTTTCTCACTGTCACCAGTCCACATGAACGGGCCATTTTCTAGTGTAATATGGAAAACCATTTGGGTCGGGTATAAAAATGGGTTGAGTTCAAATGGGTTCAGGTATTCATTTGCAATACCCAATACCCGGCCCATTTTCATTATGGATTTATATTTTGAACCTGACCCGAACCCATGGGTCTGCTAAAATCGGGTCGGGTTGGATATCATCGGTTCGAGACGTTGGGTATAACCAACCCAGTAGCAGTAAGAGTTTTTTCAAAAGATGTGCCTTTTCCCTTGAAAGGGCTTTCCTTTCATGAGAATGAAACCAACAGGGCCTAGGAAAGAGGATATCTTTTCTATGAAAAAGCGGCACTTTCATAAGAAAGGCCACAAAGGTTGGTGGACGAGCCAAGCTTGAGCTCATGATAAGCCTGATCTAAATGAACCGAGTTTGAGCTGACACTTTTTCAAAAACTAAAAGCTAAAAGTACTAGGATTTGGACTCTAACCTAGTCCACCAACAGCTGGTTGGTTTACAAAATAAACATAGGTTTTTTATTTCTAAACTTATTGTTTGCAAGCCATTTGTTCTGCACTATACTCTGTAATATAAAATATATGTAAAATATATTTATTGTTAGCTAACAATCCTATTCAAGTCAAGTGAGTTGAGACTTGTTCATTGTGTTCAACTTGTCAACCCTCCTTCACGAGTCTGAACAAGCTCTTTATGATTCGAGTCATGAGCAGCTCGTTTCGTTTCCTCTTATATGGATCACTTTGAAAGTTGAGACGAAATATTAATTAAAAAAGGCTCATTTTATCAATTATTTAGAAGAGCATGCCAACTTTCATTTATTTCATTTTACCACTTATTCATTATGTATTTCAAGCAATGCTGTTAGAAGCTAAGCAGGAGGCAAATTGTTTTATCAAATTGACGTAAAAAATCAGTTCAAATTGAATCGGATCGAATTAATTTTGAATCAGTGTAATTAAAAAATTCAAATTTTATTCAAAAATTCTAGAGAAAACATAATAATAAGAAAAATATTAAAAAAAGAAAATTACAAAGATGAAGAAAATAGTGACTTACGTCTTCATGCATCTTGCTGCTAGGTTCATGAGTATGTTATTATGACACACCAATAGAATTGTAGCCCTAGTTTCCAAAAAAAATCCAAACGTGAGAGTCGAACCCGCATCGCACATCCTCGTGGACACGTATCTTTGTGACATAGTTGGCACCTGATGCTTAACACGGACCCTTTTCCTGGCATGTATCTGAATAGATGTTACGGGTGATGCAGGAGAAACAGGGATTTTGGAAAAACAAGTGGAAGAGGTTTGCATAGCTTAACCAAAAAGTCACACCAAATTAAAAGTTGGCTATATTAAAAAAGAGGAAGAAAAGTAAGCAACCGGGGAATCAAACCCCGGACAGAATCGTGGGAAGGATCTATGATACCACTACACCAGATGAGCACTTGATGACGAATGTGGGAAAAAAATATTTACTTTTAAATATGATAGTAAAAAATTGCCGACAAAAAATGCGCATCCGGGGAATCGAACCCCGGTCAGTACCGTGGGAGGGTACTATGATACCACTACACCAGATGCGCACTCGTGTTTAAATGACAAATGCAAATAATTTTTTCCTTTAGATAATATCTGACTAGACTATCCACCCTGATCACCCACCTTGGGATTCGAATACGTCATCTCTGGCCTTTGCAATTGAGTGCGCATCAAGTCGGAGGCATCTCTGCCTGTAATCCGTCAGTGCTGCCTCTGTACTGTTCCCGAATCTGATACACTCCAATTTATGTTACGGGTCAATTTTAGTGTACATAGGGATGGGAAAAAGTTTGAATATGGGTCGTTCTTGACCCGACAACAGATTCTACCTTAGGATAGTGACAATGGTCCCAAATCTGGATCCTACCCAGGCCTCATATCGCAGTCCCAAATCCGTTTATAATCAGAGTTCAGGGTGCTGGATCTGCTGGAAATGGACAAAACTCTTTGATTGTCATGGAAAAAGTAAAACAAGTCTAGACCCGGCTTCAACGTAGATTTTGGACATGTTTGTTTATGCACGATTCTGACCGGGATGTGGCTAGATGGACCATATTTGTTCTGAATCCTACCCTGGTTCAGATATGTATGCTACCCATATCTAATAACATGGGTTGGATCCGGTTCAGACCAAGGTTGGAACTCCAACAGATTGCATCCATAGCATACAATCGTTACTTATTGTAGGACATTTGTCTAAAGACATTCCTTGCTCTCAAGGACTGCTGAACTCAAACATGATAAATTTTGTAAGTCCTTATGCTTCCAAACTAGAGTCGTCAACTCCACCTAATGCCCCTTAATGCTTGTCCAAATCTGTTTTAACTGTCATTTTCGGAGCAATTATCAAAATAAACCTCAAATGATTTATCTTAAGATGGCTAAATAGCTTTTAATTTAGTTAGACTTTCTGCAGGTGTTGTTGCTAAACCATGTACCTTAGAGGACTAAAGCCTTTCAATCAGTGGTTAATGTGTATTAGAAACAATCAAGTTTCTATAACATCATTTTGCATCTGTTCCATTGACTTTCACTTCTACTAAGCTGCATGACTATTTGTTAATCTGAGTTCTCTTGATTTTGTTTGATTACAAATGAACTTTGTTGGATACATAAAAAGTTGGCAGCATTTTTGTTAATCAAGAACACCCCACCCCCCCCCCCCACCCCCCTCTCTCATATGCATAGATACAAATACGTGCATGGCCATTGCCTTGCCAACTTCAGAGGTAATGAAAACAGACAGTAGGGCAGCAGTAGTAGCAGCAACCGCAAAACAAAGCTCGTATTTGGATTCACTACTCTTTTTTATACAAGAAAAGATGGATGCATTTTCCTGACACAGTACAACAAATGGGTATCAACATGAAACCCAAGATTTTTTTTTAAAGGAAACAGAAGGGGAAATAGAAGTATAAATTGTTCACTTGCATCCAAGTTCAGCTCTCCATTCAGCATTGATTGTTGTATTCACACATAGCTTCTGTAGATCAATGTAACCTATAATGGTGTCCTCAAAGACTGCACCATCCAATCGGGCATCATCAAAGGTGGAACCAGACAGCACTGTGTTTCTAAAGACTGCCCCTTCTAAGTCGGCTTTTCCAAAATTAACCCGATCAAGAACTGCATTAGTGAAGTCTACACCTGAACAACAATATTCAGTATTGGCAGTTAAACACAACGCTCTTAACAATTAGCAAGTCAACTTGACCTGCCTCAATGGGGACCCATTTTAGTCATGTCTGACTCAAAACCAACCAAGATCAAGCTAGAATCTGCCTGTCAGAACTCCATTTTATTGCTTCATTTTTTTTACCATATGCAGTTGATTGTATTAATGATATTTCAGTCCTCATTTCAGAATTGGTAATGGTAGTAAGAAGACACAGAATTCACATCAGCATTAAAGCTCTGCAAGGATTCAACTTATTTTCCACAAGAGTGGAAACTCAATACAGGATGCAAACAATGTCTCGAGCAAACACATATGGTATTCAAAAGAATTGTCTCATCCCAAACACACAAGGGTAATGAGTAGTATAACAGGCCAACCTGGCGTTCAACAGACATATAACTCAAGTTAGTGAAAGGTAACAATTCAGGGAAGCCAAGTTGGTGAAAGTATTGCAACTTTTATTACCATCCTGCATAAAGACTCCATAAGGGCGAGTTTGAGATCCTGCACCTCAGATCCTCTGATCTGAGGTGGCATGGGCCCCACGCCAATATCCGAGCTCTCCCAAATGTTGGATCTCATATCCTTGTTTTTTTAGGATCTAAGATCCCTAGTTCAAAGAGAGAAAACGGAGGGGTTCCATTTTCAGGTCAGAGGATCTCAGATCCTCGGTTCTCAAATCCAATCCTTCAGATCTAAAAGCTGAGGTATTCAAATGCCTCATAACTGAATAGGAAACATACCTACAGTCATCTCCAAGTTCTGAGGTCTAGGTTTCGTATGAAACTATTCTAGCTAACCAAAGCATTCTCTTCAATAGACCAATCCATTGGATACAAAAGCTAGAGAAACTTGATTGACTCAACTTAGTGGCCTCACACTTGCCAAGTTGTCCACAGATACGAAAAGTAACCATGGAATCTCGGTATCTTAATCCATGTCCATTTTTTGCCAGTGACAAGCATAGGATGTGAACCAACTCTAGATGAGAAAATTGTTAAGTTGTATATATATATACTCTCTCTCTCTCTCTCTCTCTCTCTCTCTCTCTATATATATATATATATATATATATATATATATATATATATATATATATATATATATATATATATATATATATATATATATTTGTATGTATTCACATATATATACATATGTATATATATGTATCTATAATGATGTAATAGGAAAATAGTAATACACATTAGGAGTATTCTGGTCATTTTCATCCTTGTAATAGGTTGAGACCATTAGGGCATATTAGCACTTTTACTTTATTCTTTTCTTTTTGTTCTTTTCTGTTTTTATAAAGACTATTTGGTCAAATACCAAATAGAGTTGTTGGATTATTTTTTGTCCAGTCAACATAGAGTTGACTAGTCAATAGAGCTGTTGGAACAGTCCAACAGCTATATTTATAGTTGTTGGAACAGTCCAACAGCTCTATTGAGATTGCCTATGTGTATGAATAGGGGCTTTGTCTCCCTTTATTCTCTAATGCTTCTCTTAAGCATTCATGCTCAATAAGGTGCATATTTTTTATGTTCTTGTGCTCCCCTTTAATTATTTGATGTCTTGAATGCACTTAGTGTTTGTGTAGTGCCTTTGTGCTCTTATATTGTCCCTTAGTTGGACTTGTGTATGTGCACTTTGTGTTTATGATCTTGTAAGATCTTAGAGGCCCCTTGTTTTATATTTCCACATATTTCATTACAAAAATCACCTGTTATAGGCCCATTCCTATATCTCTATGTGCAGATTCTGCTACCCTATCCACTCTGTTCATGCTACAATAACATTGAGTCATTAACATGTTAACATTTTCAATCTCAGGCCACACCAGAACTCACCTTTTGAACTTTGTTTTATCCCCCATCACAACTTGGTTTCATGAAGCAGCTGATCAGCATACAAATTCCAGAACAGGGTGAGAGGCCAAAAACTGCAAGATATCTTAAGAAGCATGAGTTATACAGTTGTCTGCAGCCCTATCAACATTTGTCTGTTGATGTTTTTGCACTCTGAATGGTCCATTCAGTTTCACTTTTTTTTAATCTCATACCCTTTATGGTAATCAAACTCCGCCTGTGTTTAACTGTTTAGTTATACACTGCCGGTCCCAAGCCCGGATAAAGGAGGAGGGTTGCGTTAGGCCAGTGACAACCAGCATAAAAACTTAGTCACACCCCATGTATATGAACCACTTGGAGTTTTGGTTCATATCGCCGACCCCAATTGTTTTGGGATGAAGGCGTAGAAGAAGAAGAAGACCCTTTATGGTAATCAAAGAAGCACAAGATAGTACACATCTTCATCAACAATGGACCTACATTACAAAATGAGGCAGACTCCTAGCTAGAAGCATGAGGAAGTCCAAGTAGTCTGAGTGTTCCATGCAATAATAACCAAGCATCCAATGCACAGAGAACATGAAGGTACAGTATGACATAAATCAGATAAATCTCACTGGCTGGCTGCATAATTGAGAGAGCACATCAGGTCAGAGGCAACTCTGATGGTATACCGTCAGAGCTTCCTTGGATGCCGTTCATCCATTTGATGAATGTTAGCCAGAACACCATGGATGGATAGGTTGTCTATTAGATGGGCAAATTTTTTGAGAGCCATTCAAGTTTTAGATGAATGACATCTACAGCACAAAAAATGAATGGCTGAAACAAAAAGTTTTCGACAGTGTTCTGGCTGCCCTTCGTCAAATGGATGAACGCAATCCAAGGCATATTTGACAGTATACCATCAGAGCTGCCTCTGACCTGAAGCGCTCTCCATATTTAAGAGCTTCTGGCCAAATCATTGTTGGTGGTTACAAGGGAAAAGCAGCAATCAAAACGTCAATGAGAAGGAAATGGTTGATTGCCAAAGCACAGAAAGAAAAATATGAAGATTTTACCCTTGAAACTTGCTCCAACAGCATATGCTTTTGACATCACCACTTCTGACATATCAGCACCATCAAACTTTGCATCAGACATGAGAGCTGCTGCGAGTGATTTCCCTTTCAGATTGGATTTATCATTTGTATAATCACAAAATCGGAGGTCAATTGGCTTATCATAGACACCATTTGCTTGACCAATTGTATTGCCAACAAATGCACGCTCACAGCGATTAGGCTCTGTTGATAGTGGAGGCAGCCTCTGCAAGAAGGAGAAAGCAATTGGATGAGAAACACAAAGTAAAAGTAAGCTTGCTCATTTTTGAGAGATCATATGAATATTCATGAACTTGTCAGACTTTTGTTTTGGATAGGCAAACTAGGGGATAATCCCATGAGATTCAAACCCGATACCGTTCAGTTATGATACTGTGACCTGACCATCCAAGTATCTTATTCGGCCCCAACACCTTTCAGAATTACATTGCAAAAGAATCCAGATGAAGAAGATGAAGATACAAAAGTTGAAATTGTACCAAGCATGGGTTCTGATAGTAAAAATTTTCACCTAATGTATGCATGTATAGAGTGATTGGGTCCTCATAACGGTAGGAGGGTGAGAACAGTCTCAATTTTTCATTTTTTTTTTATACTTTTTTTGAAGTCTGAACTTATACATGTGATTTACATGTTTTGCTTAGTAGGAATTGGCTTTTGAATCATCTGATTATGACATCCAAGCAGGTTTTTATAAGGATTCAAAAATCAACAGCTTAGAATTTTTATAAATGTTAAAGCTCAAAAATCATACTTTTTCACTGAAAAAGCATGATCAAACAATCGATTCCTAGCACATGGATCATGCTGAACACATCTGTGGGGTCTGATTTATCAAACATTGTTAGGAGAACACGATGGATTCGAATAGGATCTGTAATTTCTGTATTTTGTTTGGATTGTATTGTGAAGGGTGTTTTGGTAAAATACCAAAATCCTGTGTAACCCGAACACTATATATATTCAATAACAAGAACAGCCAACCCTATTGAAGAGAATACTAGAGGTTGGCTGGCTTATTCTTCCACTTCTTCCTTCTCTTGTGTGTATCCATGAAGGCAATCTTTCATGGTATCATAGACCATCTCTTCATCCAGGTAAGTTCCTCTTAATCCAAACTCCTCAATCGCCTTCCCTTCTCTTTTCTTTTCTTGTTTTCTGTCGAGATCAGATCTGGACCAATACAGATTTGGTTCTGTTTCTTCTTTTCTTTTCTCCATTGATATATCAGAATTGATATATAAGGAGATGCATGACATGAATAGGACAAAAGTTCTCTCCCTTCCTTTTTCATCACATATTAGATCTGATCTAATCTCCCCTTTTTTTCCTCTTTGACATTGTATCAGATATGAAAATTCCCCATTCTTTCGATCCTTTTCTCCCATTCTCTTCATTGCATCAAATCTGATCAGATCAGATCTGGCCTTAGTTGTTATTGAAGTCTATGTATTATGTTGTTTTACATCAAGTAATGTAATGCCCCTTTGTATTAGGACCTAATATTTGGGGGTAATTTAGGAAGTTCATTAATTTCATTTGTTTGTATACAAGGGGGGTCGACCCCTTTATTACTCTTGAGAGGATACCCTCTCAATATAGACTTTATTGAATACAAGCCCACGATAACTTGTGTGATTCACTTTTGTCTTCTCGGTAGGCGTTGTTTGAACCGAACCCAGCCCGGTTCTCTCAAACTGGGGGACCGAGCACGTCCAAGTTAGGAGCCAGCCTGGCTCGACTACCAGGCTGAGCCCCCTGCTCCCCCGTCTCTTCTTCTTTTGTTTTGCCAGATAGGAGGCAGAACCACTGCCTCTTGTCGCTCTGTGTATTTTCTTTTCCCTGTTGTGGACCGAGGGCCAGCACCCTTCACCTCCTACCCGGCTCCTGCTCCCTCTCTCATCTTTGTGAATTTTTCGGCAAGTCGGAAGTGGGCACACCAGGCTCCAGCCTGACCGCCGAGTCCACCCCCTCTCGTTTGTCGCATAGCCCGCCGAGCTAAGCTCGGTATCCGCTTTCAGTTAGCAAGCTAAGCCTTACTACCCGCCTCTTGTAATGAGCTCGACTTAGTCCGGTTGGCTCGAACTGGGTTCGAATTCGACGTATACAACACAAAATGTTGCTTAATTTATTTAATTTAAGTTGTTGCATCGTTCTTTTTCGCAGCACGATAAAATACCTATTTTACGCACCCCATTGGTGCAATGGACGCGGCATGCGCAACAAGGCTCGAGCTCTTGATAACCTACACTCGGAATCATCAGTGAATCCGACCATCTTCGAGGTAGGGGAAAGTTGCATACGTGTGTATATATATATATATATATATATATATATATATATATATATATATATATATATATATATATATATATATATATATATATATAACTCAAGGACGTAGTTTTGTGTATCCTTCTCCGTTTAAATTTATGTCATTTACTTTGCCGCCGCGCTATCATGTGCACAGGCTACTGCTTACGCATTTATTTAGTCGAGGTACGGTTTCGTACCTCGTGCAATGCTTATGTAATTTATTTAACTCGATGTGTGATTTTGCACATCGAGTCTTGCTTTATGTCGTTTACTTTGCCGCCGCGCTATCACGTGCACGGGCTACTGCTTATGCATTTATTTAGCCGAGGTACAATTTCGTACCTCATGCACCGCTTACGCAATGTATTTAGCTCGATGTGTGGTTTCGCACATCGAGTCTTGCTTTATGTCATTTACATTGCCGCCGCGCTGTAATGTGCACATGCTTACGCTTTATGATATATATTATATATATACATATATGCAATCTTGTAAGGTATGCAGTGTCTCGTACTCTATCCTACCCTACATTACGCTTGCTCTTTTTAAAGACGCGGATTCGCATATGTCCACCGAAGCTTTAAAGAAAAAGGGATTTCTTGCAAGATTCTAGTATTTGAATATGCGTGGTTTTGGAAAGCAAAAACGAATACCTGATTGTTGCTCATTCGCATCCAAGTTTTTTTCTCAAACCTACGTAGCCCTAAGAGGTACGTACGGTCTTTTGTTTGATATCCGAATGACTTGGATACTCCTGACCTAAAACACGGGACTTTAAGATTTCTTAAGTGTTGGGCTTTTTTTTTGAGAAACCGATATCCCTTTCATCGTACCGGTACTATCAGATTCATACATGCATGGCATGTTAGTACTATGCAAAGTCACACGGACTTGGCTATAAGGTCGACGCACCCGCATCGACACGCCCCGACACTAGTGTGGACACGGGTGCGGCTTCGGACATGGGGCGGACACAGTCAACCAAGTGTCGGACTCGGTCAACGCACCGAAGCCGAGTTCGTCCACATTTTGGACTCGATCAACTTTGACCGAGTCTATTTTTGTTCATTTGTAGGGCAAAAGACGTATAAAAACTAAAAAAAAATGATCTTTTTATATATATTTTTAAATATATATATATATATAGCCGAGTCTTATTATTGTTATATATATATATAGTCGTGTCCCCTAATGGGCACAACTTTGACCGAGTCTTATTATTGTTATATATATGTATATATATATACATATATATAGTTGTATCCTCGTATCCAAAATTTTTGAAATTTCTTCGCACCCGTACCCGTACCCGCACCCGCACCCGCACCCATGTGACATAGGTACTACGATGATTGGATGAGAGGTTTATGGTAACCTCGTAGCGTGCAAATGCATAATGATAAAAAGGAAATCACATAAATGGTGATAAATAGAACAATGAGAATTTTAAATAAATGTTGGGGTTTCTTTCTGAGAAACCGATACCCCTCTCATCGTAACATGCACGGCATGTTAGTACTACGATGATTGGATGAGAAGTTTATGGTAACCTCGTAACGTGCACGTGCACAATGATGAAAAGAAAATCACATAAATGGTGATCATCGCCTTCACAGGCAAGATGCTCGAGTTGGTTTGAAAGACCAGAACATGTAAAATAGGTCATCAATTAAAATAAAACCTGACATACCCATTCGTCATTATGGTTCCGTCACAAGAGAGGATGTGATGGTACAAAAACTTCGATGGACAGGTTGTTAACAACTATACTCGAGCAAATGACTCGACGTCCCCAATCATTGGAGTTAGGGGACTGGGCTACCAAAAATTATCATAGGTGGTAGGTCTCAATGACTTATACAAAAGTATGGATGCATCCCCTTAAACGAATGGCCTCTGGAGAATTCTCTCTCGGTTATTGGTTGTCCCCTTGGGAGGGGACTCATCAAGTTGTTCGGAATATCAAAATACATAGCATAACAAACCCCCAGGCAGTCTCAGTTGTTTTTATGTTTCTCCTGTGCGTACCCTCAGGACAGTTTAATATTGAAACAAAGTTATCATGTTCATTTTACTTATTTTGCCTTGCACACCGCGAAAGGAACATCGTGTGTGTATATATATATATATATATATATATATATATATATATATATATATTAGTTTGGTTCTGAATTTTGTTAGCATGCTCATTTTGCTCACTCTTCAGAGATATCTGATAAAATTCGAACGATATAGAAACAAGATTACCATGCTCATTTTTACTTATGTTAAACTGCATATCACGAATGGAACTACGCATGTGTTAGTCTTATTCTGAATTGTTATCTCTATGTATTTACCAGATTTTTATCGATCTGATCTCGTTTCATGGGTACAGATGATAATTAGGTCGGTACGACAAGCGATGGCATGATGATATCAAGATGAGACTTTTTTCCTGACGTTTCGCTCCTGAAGACATCTTTTGTAATTTGGTAAAAGGGTTTCTTTGAAATTTCACTTTTCGTTTAAACTTTAAAACCTCGTTTTGAATCTATTTTGTTTCAATGAATGTACGGAGTTACGAATCCGTTGTGTAAAGGAAACGTTCGCAAGTAATGCGCCCAAGGTCCATTGACTTGTTATTTTAAAACACCATTTTTCTCTGAATTACTATTTAAAACTCTGATAAAAGAATGATTACAAGGCTTTCAAGATTTTCCTAAAAAGTTACTAAGTCTAGGATTTTGGGGGCATTACAAGTGTTGTATCATGCATGTATGTGTCATTTGCAGCATTAATCTTATTGTGTGGGTGTTGCTAAGCATTTTGGATTTCTCTTCGAGTGTCTTGGAGTAAAGTTTGGGTCTTTGACACGTAGATTGTGACTCTCAATATTGTGATGATTAAGTTTTGCTTATTGGGATTGTCGGGTTTACATTATTGGGTATTGTTGTTATCTCGTGTGAGGGTTATTAGAACCCTAATCTTGGTGTTTCAAGTAGGGAGTTGTTGTGAGAGGTTGATTGGGTGTTCCTTAGTAGGCTATATTGGAGTTTGTAAAACGTGATTTTCAGACCAGATTTCACAAATCTTGAAAATATGATCTGCTTTCTCATTTTGGGGTGTTTGGTTTGCATCAACAAGTATTGAGTTTGTGTGTACTCTCCCCCTATTTGGCTATTGTCTTGTTGTACTTGTCTTTGTACATTACTTTGTAGTTGGAGGTTGTAAGAATGGAGAAGAGTGATCCGATTCAAATTATTCTAGTAAAATTGAATGTAAGTAATTATGCATATTGGGCTGACTTCATGAAAGCAATAATTGTGGGGAAAGGATTGGGAGGCTACTTTAATGGCTCGAAGATAAAACTCAAGGCTTCGGATGAAGATTTTGATAAATCTATAGAAGAATGGGTCATGAACAATGCGAAAGTCAAGGCATGGATTCTCAAGTCTGTGGAACAACGAATTGCCATGAATATTTCAAAATTTCATGAGGCAAAGGAAGCTTGGGGGTATCTTAGGCAAGTCTATAGACAAAAAAATTGGGCAAGGCACTATCAACTCACTCAAGAGTTAAGGAGCATGCACCAAGGGAGCAAGTCGATTGAAGAATTTTACTTTGAAATGCAGAGAATCTGGGATGCGCTTGCTCTTATGGATGGTCAGAAGAAGTGTGAGAAATGTACTAAGTGTGAGTCTTGTATATCATGTCAAACCCTCTAGGGCTTCTTGATAAGCACAAAGAAATTGATAGAGTTATTGAATTCCTTATAGCTTTTAGACCACTGTTTGATGGAACAAGAAGTGTTATATGACATCTCATGAGTCTCCGTCATGGTAATTTCCGCATTGTGGATGGTTCCTTTATGTTTGTCTCTAAGGTAGGATCGATTACTCGTGATTCTTATTCTGATAAAAAATTTAATCTCTCAAGTGTATCATGTTCTGTCTCTTGCTATGAATCTTATTTCTATTGGTCAACTTACCAAACTTAACTATAATGTTATCTTCTTTCCTGTTGGTTGTGTTGCGCAGGATTAGTTGTCAGAGAAGAAGATTGTGATTGGCCATAGGAAAGAAGACTTATACTACTTGGACTGGATTGATATGAGTGAGAATAAGGAAGCTAGAACTGGATATGGAGCCTCGATCATAGATGAGTCGATTTTGTGGCACCAGAGACTGGGTCATATTTTCAACTCTAGGTTGCAGCTTTTGGTGTCTTCAAAAAAAATTGGAAAGTCCAAGTTAGTTGTGTCGGTAAAACTTGGTCAAAATTCAAAATAAAAAATAAAAAATAAAAATTATCAGGTTCAAGGCAAAAAATATGTCAACAGGAGAAGAAAAGCGAAAAGGGGTGCTCGGCACCCTTCTCTCCTGGCGAGCCCCAGTCTGTCAACGACAGATAGGGAAGAAAAGGGAGGAGAGGGTGCTCGGTGTGAGAAATCAGATGTGGGAGTCACCTTACTATCGTAGCAAGAGATAGAGAGAGAGGTAAGAGGGAAGAGAGAAAAAAAATGTTGGGCGTAATGTCTTCTCCCCTTTCCATTGATATTTATATGTTGTACGAGTGGTACAATACAGTACAATAGTACAATACAGTACAGTATGTTGTACAATACAGTGCAATACAGTACAATAGTACAATACAGTACAGTATGCTGTACAATACAATACAGTAGTACAATACAGTACAGTATGCTGTACAATACAGTACAATACAGTACAATAGTACAATACAGTACAGTATGCTGTACAAGTGGTACAATACAGTACAGAAATATATTCATTTACATATACATATTTAACAGCCTCCCTCAAGTTGAGGATGATCTTCAATCATGCTCAACTTGCCCTTAAGTAACCAAAATTGATGACTAACCAATCCTTTGGTGAAGATGTCTGCTACTTGGTCTTCTGATCTGACATACGAAGCCTCAATTTCTTCTGTTTCAATCTTTTGTCTAACAAAATGTTGATCAATCTCAATGTGCTTCGTGCGACAATGATGAATAGGGTTAAAAGAAATATTAATGGCACTTTGATTATCACATAAAAGCAGAGAGGAAGAGATAGGTTCATTCAACTCTTGAAGAAGATGTCGTACCCAAGTGACATCAGCTGTCCCTGCTGCCATTGCCCTGTACTCTGCCTCAGTGCTGGATTTAGCAATGGCCTTTTGTTTCTTACTACTCCAAGTGACAATATTTGGGCCAATAAAAACACAATATCCTGAAACCGACCTACGCTCATCAGGGTCCCCACCCCAATCTGCATCACAATATGTAAGTAAACGGTGTCCTGTAGTGAAGCTTTCATCTTTGTGATAGAGCAATCCATCTCCAATAGTCCCTTTCAGATATCTGAGAATACGCTTAATACATTCCATATGACAATCAGTGGGAGCATGCATAAACTGAGATGCTTGATTTACAGCATAAGCAATGTCAGGTCTTGTAAATGTAAGATATTGCAACATACCAACAATGCGGCGATATAAAGTGGAATCATGATATAATTGGCCTTCTTTTGCACTAAACTTATGATTTAAGACAGATGAGGTGCTGAGAGGTTTACAATTAATCATACCAGTGGTGTGAAGAATGTCAAGAGTATACTTGTGTTGACTTAGAGTGAGTCGATCATCTTGTCTATCGACTTCAACTCCCAAGAAGTATCGCAATGGGCCTAAGTCCTTCATCTTGAATTTGGCCATGAGTAAAGACTTGACCAAGGCAATATGTGCATCATCACTCCCAGTGATAATGATGTCATCAACATATATAAGAACCCAAGTAGTAACATGATCATTCTTATACATAAATAAAGAATGATCAAGTATACTCTTAGAAAAGCCATGCTGCTGAATTTCCATGGAGAAACTCTCAAACCAAGACCGAGATGCCTGTTTTAAACCATAAAGAGACCTTCTCAATTTACAAACCCATGTAGCCGCATCATGTTCACTATATCCAGGAGGTTGCTCCATATACACCTCTTCCTTCAAGTCCCCATGTAGGAACGCATTCTTGACATCCAACTGGCTAAGAGACCAACCATGCTGAAGTGCCAAAGTGAGGATCACACGAATGGTGCCAATTTTGACAACAGGGCTAAAAGTTTCCTCATAATCTTGCCCATATTGTTGTGTGAATCCGCGTGCAACAAGGCGAGCTTTATATCTTTCAATGCTACCATCTAGTTTACGCTTGATCTTGTAAACCCATTTAGAACCAACAACATTTCTATCAACAGGTCGAGGAACAATATCCCATGTATGACATTCATGAAGTGCTGCCATTTCTTCGTTCATAGCTTCAACCCAAGCTCGAGAATGGGCTGCCTGATGGAAAGTAGACGGCTCTTTCTCTTTGGCCACATTGGTTAGAAACAACTGAAAGTCAAGAGAAAAATTGTTGTAACTAACCCAACGATGGATAGGATGCCTTTCACGTGTGGATCGTCGAAGAGGGGGAGCCTCGTGAGATGGAGTTGAAGGGGCTCCTCGACGGGCATAAACCAAACCTGAAAACCGTGAAGGTGCATCCTGGATGATGGAGTTGTCTGCTTCAAACTGAATTGGTTCATCAACAACAGGATCTCTGATAGAGTCATATAGCAAAGTATCACAAAGCCATGGATCATAAGTAGTTTGCTCATATACCTGAGAAGTATCACAAGTGCTGAAATGGTCATCATCAAAAACAACATTTCTAGACACCTTAATCTTACCCAAAATAGGATCATAACATCTATATCCTTTATACCCATCGGCATATCCCAGAAATCTGCACTGAACTGCTCTGTCCTGAAACTTGTTACGTAAAGAATGATCCACATGGACATAACAAATGCATCCGAAAGCATGCAAATCATCATAAGAAGGGTGAGAACCGTGAAGCAAATAATAAGGAGACTGATCTCCTAATAATTCCATAGGCAACCTGTTAATGATATGCACTGCAGTGTGAAAGGCCTCAGTCCAAAGAGAGAAAGAAATATCAATATTGTGCATCATACTTAACGCGGTTTCAACAATATGCCGATGCTTACGTTCTGCTACTCCATTCTGTTGTGGAGTGTAAGGACAAGAGGAGTTACGTGTGATGCCATGGTCCTTTAAATATTCACTAAAATCATGAGATATGTATTCTCCACCACCATCACACTGGAAATAAGTGATATTTGAATTGAAAAGGTTCTGAACAAGAGCATGGAATTGTTTGAAAAGTTTGAACACTTCAGATTTAGATTTCATAAAGTAAATCCAAGTGTAACGAGTGAAAGAGTCAAGAAATAACACATAATAACGAGAGCCAGATAGAGATGAAACAGGAGCTGGGCCCCAAACATCAGAGTGAATAATTTCAAATGGCTTGGAAGCTCTTTTATTGATACTTTGAAAGGGAAGTACATGACTCTTGCAGACATTACAACTAGGACACTTATGATCTAATTTGACTTTGGGAATAAAACCCTGAGAAGACAATTTGTCAAGGAACCCTTGACTACAATGACCTAACCGACGATGCCAAGAAACTGGCTTATTACATTGCATAACAGAAGAAGACTGACTCAAATAAGCAGGAAAAGATGGAGACACGGTAGATGACGTCTTCAAAGTCCCGGGGGCTGCTTCGAAGACGTACATGTTTCCGCATCGTTCACCCTTAGCGAGCATCTTCTTGGTTCGAAGGTCCTTAAGACAAACAGAAGACGGAGTAAATTCCATGGATGAATTTGTTTCATCAACCAATTTAGAAACAGATAAAATGTTTTTCTCAATGGCAGGAGTGAGTAAGACATTTTTCAATGGTAGTGTAGATTGTCACAAAGAGAGAGATGCATTTCCAGTATGAGAAATAGGGTGGTGGGAAGCATCTCCCGTGACAATAGTGCCAGTGCCAATATAAGGAACCATGTTGGAAAGTTTACCTGCATCAGAAGTAACATGTGCGGCTGCTCTAGAATCAATATACCAAACTCCATCATCATTCTGACGCAAATTCATGTTGTTAAATGCAGTCATCAGAATTTGTTGCACATCATGTGGCAACCCTGCACTCTGTCCCTGATCAGTACCCTGATGTGCTCGAAAATTTCCCTGCGGCTGCCCCTGAAACTGTCTAACATTCATCTGTCCAGCTCTTGGTCCTGGCCTCCCTGCCTTGTTGCGATTCTGTGGGTTGTGCCAACAATCTGCTTTCACATGGCCACGCTTGTTGCAATGGAAGCAAGTAGGGACACGGGTACCTCTAGTGGCAGGTGGAGCAGTAGGAGTAGGAAGGAGTCCTCCACGGCCCATATGAGCAGCAGGTGGACGAAATGAGGTAGACCCAGATGTAAACATGACAGGATGAGGATCATCAATAAGATGATCTTGAGTCAAACTAACTTCATACTGTAGGAGTTTGGCCTGTAAATCCTCAAAGCATGGAAGTGTAGAGGCAACCTGTAATGCAGTGCAAAACATACGATATTGGGGCCCAAGGCTTCCCAATACCTGCTGAACAACATCTCTGTCAGAAACAGGATATCCAATAGCGGCCAACTGATCAATGATAATTTTGATATCCCCTAGAAATTCAGTAATGGTCTTAGTTCCCTTTCGCATAGATTGGAACTGCCATTTCAGTTGAAGTGCACGTGATTCAGAAACCTGTGAATAAGAGTGAGCAAGATGTCTCCATAGTTCTGCAGCAGTAAAATGGTCAGAGATAGTTTGTAATATACGATTAGATAACGTGGCAGTCAAATAGGCAACCACAGATTGGTCCTTCTGAAACCAAACATCATACGCAGGATTTGGAATAGTAATGCAACTCACCTTCCCATCATTACCAGTTACCTCTTGCGTAATAGTCATAGGTGGGGCGGGTGATCCCCCATCCAGATGCCCGGAAAGACCATGACTTCGGATAAACGGCAGAATTTGGCGTTTCCAAAGTAAGTAGTTATCATGAGTTAATTTGTGAGAAACAAGTTGAGAAAGAAATCCGGGGTTGATTTTAGAATCCATAAGGAAGAAGATCAAAGATGAATCAAACAACACGACAGAAATTCGTAGGTTATACGGACAAAAATTTTTGAGTTTTGGAAATCACGATTTTTTAGTTAATCGTGCAGAATGTACGATTTATCAACTATATTGCAAGAAATAGATAAGAAATCACAAGAAGTTTGAGAAAAGAGGCACTTTTGAGAAATGAGGGTTCCCAAATTTGGGGAAAACAGAAATTAGGGTTGATAAAATTGGGGATAACAGAATATGTAAGAAGGAAAAGATGCACGATATGAGGAAATGAAGAAACAACATCGAAATATAGTGATTCAACGGAGAAACAACAGAGAAAAGATGAAAAAAAAAACACTTTCCTTGAGAACGCCCAAAAACGCACGTCAAGGTCCTTAGGGGCCTTCCAGATGATCGTGATTACCACGCCCTTGGCTTTGATACCATGTGAGAAATCAGATGTGGGAGTCACCTTACTATCGTAGCAAGAGATAGAGAGAGAGGTAAGAGGGAAGAGAGAAAAAAAATGTTGGGCGTAATGTCTTCTCCCCTTTCCATTGATATTTATATGTTGTACGAGTGGTACAATACAGTACAGTATGTTGTACAATACAGTACAATACAGTACAATAGTACAATACAGTACAGTATACTGTACAATACAGTACAGTAGTACAATACAGTACAGTATGTTGTACAAGTGGTACAATACAGTACAGAAATATATTCATTTACATATACATATTTAACACTCGGCACCCTTCCTCCTGGTGAGCCTTGGTCTGCCGACGACAGACAGGAAAAAAAGGGAGGAGAGGGTGCTCGGCACCCTCCCTCCTCTCGAGCTCCAGTCTATCGGCGACAAACAGGAAAGGAGAGGAAAAAAAGAGGCGGCACCCGAGTGGTGCTGCCACCTCTAAAAAAAGATCAGCGTCCAACAGGGCAGCAACACCGAACAGTGCCACCACCACTAAGAGAAAGAGAGAGAAAAAAAAAAGGGGGGGGGGGATCGTACCTGAGGGAAAGAGAGATAGTGTCGGGCCGGGTGCGCCGGCAAGAGGAAGGAGACGAGGGGAAAGAGGGAAGCAGAGAGGCATGAGGTAAGTAGGGGGCTTCAGCAGGGAGAGAGATGAGAGGGGTGTCGGGTTGTGCTGGTGTGAGGTGTGAGCAGGGGCGCCGGCGAGGTGCAAGGACAAGGCGTCGAGGTCGTGCATCGACATGACTCAAGCAAGCGAGGGTCGGGGTCGTGCGCCGGTGAGGGGTGTCGGGAGGGGAAAGAGTTAAGGGTGGCTCGGGGTCGGGCTTCGGATGTTTTTAAAAAAAGAAAACCCCTTTGTGGGGGGTTTAAATAGAACATGAGGGATTTTGCGACCCGAATCTGGGTTGGATCCAGTCGGATCCAACCTGGATCCAAAACTTTTCTTGTTTTTTTTAAAGACATAGGTCTTACAATCACAATTTCAAATTCGGATTAGATCTAAGCATTATAGAATCCGACCTAATCAGGTATTGCTTAATCAAATTTGAATTTATATACATTTAATACAAAAGTCCATTCCAATGCAGTTTTCCATTTTTTTATTAATGCATTTAATACAGAAATCCAACCTACTCGGTTCTTCCCATTTAATACAGAATCAGACCTACTCAGTTCTCCCCATTTAATACAAAAATCCATTCCAATGCAGTTTTCGCTTTTTTTATGAATGCATTTTTTATAAAGCTTTGTACAAAAGTATAAAAGAATGTACAAGGCTCAGCTTTTTATGGCAAAGCTTTATAAAAACAGTAAAAGAATGTATGTGGCTCAGAGCATTTAATTCACAACGTTTTAAAGCTTTGTAACTGGGACAAAACTTTAAATATTTTTAAATTTCCTATGTGAAGCATCTTTTTGAGGGTACCCCTGGGGGGCTCGAGGTATTGTCGAGCTCCTTTCTTTTTTAATAGACTAAAATGGACTCAGTCAAAGTTGACCGAGTCCATTTTGGACAAAAATAACCTTGGGTGTGGGTTGACCGCACCGGGTGCCACATGACGTGGGTGTGGCAGCCTCTAAGACGAGTCCCTGTGACATTACTTCTAGCCCTTTGTGGCTTATGTGCATATCCCTTAGTGGACTTGTGTGTGTGTGTGCACGCATTCTTTCCTTGTTTCATTACAATTAGGGCCTATGGATTCTAAAGAAGCCAATTTGATTATTCTTTATTTACCTGTGTTGGGGATTATGGCATAACTATTCTTCTCATATACGTTGATGATATTGTGATAACTGGTACATGCTTGAGCCATATAAATCGGCTGAAGAGATATATGCAGGCAAAGTTCAAGTTGAAATATTTCCTATTGCGTAAAGCTGTAATTAGGGATGGTCATCTGGTATCTACACCCGCACCAATAAATCAAAGGTCAAAAGTAGACAAAGGAAAAGTTTATAAAGATCCAAGTGTAATGAAATAAGCGGAAGAAACCAAGAATGCTAAAGCATTCACTATGTCCCACACGGACAAATGCAACAAGCACAAGAGAGAAAATCCACTAAGGGATATACAAAGGGCCTTATAAAAAGGCTACACACATGAAAAATAATATCACTATTATTGAAGAGGAGCTCTCAAGAGCAATACAACATACATGGGGGGTTCTCCCTATTTATAAGAAGAGGAGACCAAAGGGGCTCCCAATAGAGTCGTTGGGAGCCCCCAACGATCACATATGTGACCGTTGGGGGCCCCAACGACTCCATTGTGGGGCCCCTTTTCGGTATCCAAAAAATACAAAAATAAAAATAAAAAGAAAAATAAAAAATAGTGAAATACGAGAAACAAAATAAGTACCCCTATGGGGTACTTTGTGAAATGACCATAATACCCCTATCGGGTATTATGGTATTATTACATATGTTTTAACACCCCCCCTCAAACTTTACGGGGGAATGACCGAAAGTTTGCCAAGGAGGAACAAGAAGCGAGGAGCAGGCAGGGCTTTGGTGAAGAAATCAGCAAGTTGATATTCTGAAGTGACATATGGCAGTGTTACTGTCCCACGAAGATATTCATCACGTACATAATGACAATCCATTTCAATATGTTTCGTCCTCTCATGGAAAGTGTGGTTGCTGGCAATGTAGATAGTACTTTTGTTGTCGCAACAAAGCTTCGAAGCCCTGGTAATTTCGACTCCCATATCTTGAAGAAGACTTCGAAGCCACACCAGCTCCATTGTAGTGGTTGCCATAGCCCTGTATTCTGCTTCAGTAGAAGACAATGAGACTTTCTGCTGTTTCTTGCACCTCCAAGCAATTAGCGAATCTCCTAGGAATACACAAAAGCCAGTAGTTGAGATTCGATCATTTGGGTTTCCTCCCCAGTCAGCATCAGTATAAGCTAGTAAATCTAAGGAAGAGATTGAGGATAGGAATAGCCCTTTAGTCAAAGTATTTTTAATATATCGAATGATCCGGAGCACAGCACTCATATGCACAGATGTAGGAGCATGCTGAAATTGGCTTGCAGAGTGCACAGCATGAGCAATATCGGGCCTGGTGATAGTCAGATAGGTGAGGGAGCCTATGAGTTGCCTGTAGGGCGTAGGATCGTCCAGCAGAACTCCATCCTCCAGTCGTAGTTTAGCATTGATAACCTCGGGAGTCTCCACCTTTTTATCATCTGAAATCCCAGATTTGGAGCATATGTCTGCAGCAAGCTTCATCTGTGACAGTATATACCCTCGAGGAGAGTATGCAACTTCTATGCCAAGAAAGTACCTGAGAAAACCCAGATCAGACATATCAAAATTATGTTTTAACATATTTTTAACTTTAAGAATACCGCTTTCATCATTGCCAGTGATGATCATATCATCAACATAAAGCAGAAGGATGATGATACTATTACCTGCATTTTTAACAAAAAGAGCAGTGTCAGTATAACATGAGCGAAATCCCAATTGTAACATGATAGCACTAAATCTATCATACCAAGCCTTAGGGGCTTGTTTAAGACCATATAAGGCTTTTAATAACCGAAGGGTTTGACCTTGGTTAACACTGATTCCCGGCGGAGGATCCATATATACTTCTTCATTCAACTGACCATTAAGAAAGGCATTTTTAACATCTAATTGGAATATAGGCCATTTCTTAGATGATGCTACCGCAATTAAAGTTCTAACGCTTGTCATGCGAGCCACGGGAGCAAAAGTCTCCTCATAATCGATGCCATATTCTTGTGAGTATCCCTTAGCAACTAATCTAGCTTTATAGCGCTCTAGGGAACCATCACTTTTTGTTTTGACTTTGTAGACCCATCGACATCCTATAGCTTTCTTATTTGGAGGAAGGTGAACTATTTCCCAAGTTTTAGCTTTATTTAAAGCATCTAGTTCAACTTTCATTGCTTCAACCCAATGAGGTATACTTTTTGCTTGATTATAATGGGAGGGTTCATAGTAAGAATGCAAGGCTATTAGACAAGCTCTATATTTAGGTGAAAGAGTTTCATATGAGACAAACCTATTAGGTGGAATTGATTCTCTAGAAGAACGCCTAAGGGAGGTTTCTTCTAGGGGTTCATTAAGCCGCAAGAATTTTTCTAAAGCACTAATAGGTTGGGCTTCCTCACGCCGAGTGTATACTTGGAGATTGTCACCATTAGTTGGTGATACATCATCATCATGAGAATCATGAGTATTTTCTAAAATTTCCGGATGACTCAAAGAGTCATCATTTGAATCTTCTAAAAGATCATTGATAAACATATAATCAATTTCATTTGATTTTTCCAATATGTCAAATCCATTTTCATCTTCTAGAAAGGTTACATCTTTGGAGACAAATAACTTATTGTTTTTATGATCAAAGCATCTATAGCCTTTTTGATTTTCACCATATCCTAAAAATACACATTCTATTGCTTTAGGTGACAATTTATCTCTTTTATGTAAAAGAACAAAGCATTTACACCCAAAAATCCGAAGACGATTGTAGTCGGGTGTCATATTAAAAAGTTTTTCATAAGGGGAGATATTATTCAATTTTGAAGATGGCATCCTATTGATTAAATAGGTGGAGGTTAACACAGCTTCGGCCCAAAAATTTTTAGGAATATTTTTAGAAATGAGTAAGGATCTAGTGGTTTCCAAAATATGCCTATGTTTTCTTTCCGCTAAACCGTTTTGTTGAGGAGTTCTTGGGCAAGATTTTTTATGACAAATGCCATGTTGTTTTAGATATGCTTGAAAATCATTTGATAAGTATTCTCCACCCGAATCGGATCTAAGAATGGATATTTGACTTTGAAATTGATTTTGAATTTTTGCATGGAATTCTTTAAAGAAGTTAAAAACTTCCGATTTAAAGTTAAGAAAATAAATCCATACATATCTAGTATAATCATCAATAAAAGTAACATAATATGAATAACCACCTTTAGATAGAACCGGAGATGGCCCCCAAACATCGGAATGCACCAATTCAAAAGGTCTTGTTGTCACAAAGGATCTAATAGGAAAAGGAGTAGACTTCATTTTGCCAAAAATGCAATCTTTGCAATTGATATCTTTTTCTTTACAAAACTTGTGTCCAAAAGGAAAAAGATACATTTTAGAGTAACTTGGATGTCCAAGCCTTTTATGCCAAGTTTCAATATTTTTGTCTTGGACATAAGTACAAAATGAGGTATTCGGAAGCATTAAATTATCCATAAAATAAAGGTCTCCCTTCCTATGGCCTTGCCCAATCCGCTTCCCGGACCGGAGATCCTGCACAAAGCACCCTTGGGATGAGAAAGATATTTCACATCCATGGTCGGCTATTTGAGAAACGGAAAAGAGGTTAAGATTTAGTTTTGGAACTATTCTAACTTTTGGAACAAGAAAATTTTGAACATTTTTAGAATCAAGAGTTCCAACACCATTTATTTTGAGAAAAGTTCCATCGGCCGTAGAGACACAAGACATTTTTGAATTGGTGTGCACATTGGTTAATGCATTTTCATGAGGGGTCATGTGAAAAGAAGCTCCGGAATCTAAAATCCAAGAGTACGTACCGGGAGGTGATGATGAGGCAATGGCGGCACCGGAGGTGGAAGAAGTGACCTTTAAGATTTGTTGAAGAGCCAAGGAGATTTGTCCAAGAGTGTCTTTGAGATCCCCGTTCTTGCCGTCATCTTCTTTGGTGGTGGATTCTTCAACGGAAGCCACCTTTGGCTTGAATTCCCCATTTAGCTTTGGGCAAACGGGTTTAATATGTCCCGGCTCATAACAATGGTGACATATAATCATTTTTCTTCCACCACTCTCTTGCTTACCAAAATGAGGTGGTTTGTATGTTTTAACATGATTGCCGGGTTTAGATACGGCAAGAACTTCCTCTATGCTTTTACCCATGCTATGCCTAGTCTCTTCTTGAGTAATCTCGGCAATAGCTTCTTCTAAGGGAGGAAACGTGGATCTATGGAGAAGTGAGGATCTCACTTGTTCAAATTCGGGACGAAGCCCAAATAAAAATTGAAACAATCTATCTTGTTCCATTTGTTTTTGTCTTAGAACCACATCCTCCATAGATACCCATTTAGGCTCTAAAAGAGCCAATTCATCCCACAAAGGATTTAGAACACTATAGTAATCTTGTATGCTCACGTCGCCTTGTTTTGTGGTTCTTACTTTTTCTTGCAAGAAATAAGCTCTTGCAAGATCCTTTTGGGTAAACATACCCTTCATAAAAAACCAAGCTTCATTTGCCCGGCGGAATTTTGCAATATTTGCACATACCTTAAGTTCGACATTATTCATAAACCATGCAAGGATTTTTGCATGGTTGCTCTCCCAATCTTCCATTTGATGATTATAATCTTCAATGGCCTTGAGACGAGCATCGCCTTCAAGTGCTTTCTCTTGATCTCCTTCCATCTTTGTGAGCTTAAGTTGGGGTTCCGGAACGGTTCCCATTACATAACCCCAAAGCTTCTTGCCTTTGAGATTATTCTCCATTGCGGATGCCCACATCATGTAATTTTTTCCATTGAGTTTGAATGATAGATCGATCTTGACTTCCATTGCTACACAAGGAAGATGTGAGAAAGAAAGGAAGTAGAGAGAGACAAGATTTTACCTTTAGAAGATCTTATGGCTCTGATACCATGTAATGAAATAAGCGGAAGAAACCAAGAATGCTAAAGCATTCACTATGTCCCACACGGACAAATGCAACAAGCACAAGAGAGAAAATCCACTAAGGGATATACAAAGGGCCTTATAAAAAGGCTACACACATGAAAAATAATATCACTATTATTGAAGAGGAGCTCTCAAGAGCAATACAACATACATGGGGGGTTCCCCCTATTTATAAGAAGAGGAGACCAAAGGGGCTCCCAATAGAGTCGTTGGGAGCCCCCAACGGTCACATATGTGACCGTTGGGGGCCCCAACGACTCCATTGTGGGGCCCCTTTTCGGTATCCAAAAAATACAAAAATAAAAATAAAAAGAAAAATAAAAAATAGTGAAATACAAGAAACAAAATAAGTACCCCTATGGGGTACTTTGTGAAATGACCATAATACCCCTATCGGGTATTATGGTATTATTACATATGTTTTAACACCAAGGACATACAGAAACATAGTGGGAGCATTGAAATACCTAACTTTCACTAGCCTAGACATTTCATATGCAGTTAACTAGGTATCACAGTTTATGCATAATCCAAAAGAAGGGTATATGGAAGCCGTGAAACTCATTCTAAGATACCTCAAAGGAACACTAAATGAAGAGTTGAAGTACGACAAAAAGACACGATAATCCTTTAATTATTGTTTGTTTCAATGATGCAGATTGGGGAGGAGATCCAGATATGAGAAGGTCTATATCGGGCTTTTGTTTCTCTTGGAAGAAATTTGATATCTTGGAGCAGTAAAAAGCAATGAACTGTAGCAAGGTCAGGAACATAAGCAGAGTTTAGCTGCAGAAATAACTTGGATAAGGCATTTACTTTTTGTGTTGATAGAGTATTGGCTGATCTATCATCTATTGTGATAACCAGAGTGCTATTAAAATTTTATTAAATCATGTTTATCATGAAAAGACGAAGCACAACCAGATAAATCAACACTTTATGAGGATAAAGATAGAGGATCAAGAAATAGAGACTCAATTTGTAGGATCAGAAAATCAAGTTGCAGATATCTTTACAAAAGGACTCACTAAAATGTGTTTTTGGTTCCTTAAAGGTAGCTGTCCATGATTAGAAGGACATGAAAAACTTGAGGGAGGCTATTAGGAGAACACGTTGGATTAGAATAGGATGTCTTTGTAATTTTTGTATTTTATTTGGATTGTATTGTGAAGGGTATTTTGGTAAAATACCAAATCCCTGTGTAACTCTAACACTAATATATATTCAATAACAACAGCAGCTGACCCTATTGAAGAGAATACTAGAGGTCGGCTAACTTATTCTTTCACTTCTCCTTTCTTCTCCTGTGTATCCATGAAGGCAATCTTTCAAACATGGCTTGGAACATTGAAAGTTAGTACTGTTTACACCATATGGATGGTTAGGAGGAACCTCTCTCTCTCTCTCTCTCTCTCTCTCTCTCTCTCTCTCTCTCTCTCTCTCTCTCTCTCTCTCTCTCTCTATATATATATATATATATATATATATATATATATATATATATATATATATATATATATATATATATATATATATAGAGAGAGAGAGAGAGAGAGAGAGAGAGTTTTAGATGTCAAAAGCACTTCCATAGTGATAAAGTTTCCCATGAGATCTCTCTTGACTCTGCCATTCCAGCAGACCAGATCCAGTAAGTCTCTCTTGTGGCTAGAAAGCTGAAGGGGAATTCATGATTGGTGCTGGCACTGCCATAAGGAACTAATTACATGATCAGGGAGTTGGGGAGTGGCCACTTTTCAACTAGTGCCATAATGGAGCTTACATCAGAAAAATAATGACTATTTCAAACAAGTTTCGTTACTGTGCTGTGCCAAATCAGGGTACCAGTAGGTCATCAATGACTCTTTTGGCTTGGAAAATGAATCTCAAACAGAGTGGAAGTTTTCTCTTTTTCATCGAATATTGTTTTTTCAACTGGAGGGTGAGCTCAGAAAATGGATCAAGATTGATCGTTTCCAGCAGGCTTAGGGACTTGCCAAGGTAGTGAGCTGGGCAAAGGATCTGTTGCACAACAGAATGTTTTGTTGAACTGTCTGCCAGATTACATTGTAGCATAACAGTTCCAACAGTCACTATCTGAAAAAGAGACAAGGAACTAGGACAAGGGAATTTACACCACTTCAAAAAGGTGCCTCTAGTACAACCATCCAACAGACGAGATATTCTATCATGATTCAGTAAGACCCGGATACCTGCCCTAAAATCTATGTTACCTGGACACTTCTAGAGGACCAACATGTCAGTGTCTGACACTTGGACACCAACACTTCTAGTCATTTCAGGGACACTTCATTTTTCAACATAAAAGTGTCACTCGGTGTTGCATGTCCGGCACTTTTGAGTGTCTTAGGCATGAAGTGTCTGATGTCGAACACTTTGTGTCAACCTTGTTTAAACCTTATTTTTTCTCCATATAATTTATTAGGTCTTAAGTCCACAAAAAATGAGTCGGCATGCCCCTTTACTATATAGAAAGGTCTCTCTCTCTCTCTCTCTCTCTCTCTCTCTCTCTCTCTCTCTCTCTCTCTCTCTCTCTTAGTTGATAAGGAGTCAAGCTAGTTGGTAAAAAGACTTACCACAGTCGAGTCCCGCTCAGTCCCATTTAAGAACTAACTCTCAATTTTCACAAATTTCATGAGCTGTGCAGTCACATACAGGGAAGGGAGAACCGAGAATGTTTCTTTTTTTCTTTTGAAATAGCTCTCTTATTTTCTACATAATTACTTTTTCTCTCTCCCTCCATATATACATATATATTTATAATTACTTATATATAGCTGTCCTCATTTAAGTTTTTCAAAACCCTCCGTGTCTGACACTTCGTACCCGTGTCAATGGACAACATAGCCTAAAATAAAAACTTAGCTTGCGACGAGACTTGCATTTACAATCAATGTATGTCACTAGCATATGCTAGAAAGATATATTTAAACCTGATTTGCACCCAAGACTGGTGAAGCGGATGTCACAGCCCAAACAGCAAGCAAACCACAAGCGACATGCTTCAGCTCTTTAAATTGGTAGAAGATTTCATAGCCGTTGATGCTTTTTAACTTTTCTGCAAACAAGAATAAATTCAATGCTCAGAGACCTCATCATTCGTTTAACCTGGAATAAAATGGACATAATCCCAAGTTGGTAACACAATAAAGAAAAACTCAATTCAGCTAGCCTAAAGAATATAATTTTAGCAAAATAAGAAGACTCTAGGTTTGAAATGCAAGTAATTATAAGGCATTCTTAAACAGTATCCATCAATATTTTGGTTAAATTGTAAAAAGAACATATTTATATTTATGTGTACATATATATGTAGAGAGAGAGAGAGATTTCAAATGACAGCACACGATCTCATTGGCTACAAAGATATCTTTTTCCACCACATGGGGTTGGTGCAATTTCTCCAAATATACGAGCATTACAAATCAAGCATGTAATACTCTCCCTTAGGTTGACAACAATATTCAAAGATTCATCTTGATGAAGTTTCTCTCCCAATGAATTAGGTATCCTAGTATTATTTTGTAATGAACTAGTCTTCAAGGGAGCAATAGCACAAGGCCACTGCCAACCCGAGCTGGCCGAGCCAGCCCAGCCGACCCAGTCGGCTGGGGCCTGACAGCCGATACACAGGCCCAGCCCGGGCCTGTGTGCGTGTGCTGTCAGGGCATGGTTGCCAGCCCCACCGTTATAGACCAAATAAAAAAAATTTATCCTTAAAACTTTTTTTTTTCTGCTGTTGGACCTGAGCCGGCTCAGCCGAGTCGCTCGGCTGAGCCCTGTGACTCAGCAGGCCCTGCCAGACAGGCTGGGTTCAGCCCAGCCGAGCCTGGGAGACCTGTTAGAGTGTTGACAGGTCTGGCCAGACCGGGAGGTCCAAAACAGGCGCACCAGGGTCCCCTAGTGACCCAGCTTACCCTCTTTAAAAACCCTGCAGATTTATATGAATGAAGGCATATATTAAAACATCACCAGATCCGTACACACCTGGATTTACAGATTTATGAGTCCATATGCATGTTTAACATTTATTCCATTCACATAGAGCTACAAACAAAATTAACACTGTACCTCTACAAAAAAAAAAAAGTAGCATGGGCATTAAGCCTAACTGTGAGTTCTTGTTCAACCCACATGCATATATATATATTTGAAAAAATACATGCACACAATATGATCTTACATATCTTTATCTTCATCCACCCATAGGAACATCGATTTCCACAAAGACGAGGCATTAAACGGATGCATATGCATTACTTAAAAATTCTGTTTTAACACAGAAATAAATATATACATAATTTTCGTTTTTGAAAGATGAAAAGAGTCAAAAACACATGCATGGAAAGGGATCCATAGATCCTATTTCGTATATCATAGAGTGATCACATAGATCTACTCTTTCACCATGATTTTTAATCATGGTGTAGCATGAGAATCGAATCGGTATTCGATTTCTCTCGAAAGATGGAGAAGATCAATGGTGGAAAAAGTGTTGTTGGAGAAGAGGAACCCTCTTCCTCTTCTTCTTCCTCCTTTCTCTCTCTCTCTCTCTCTTTTTCTTTAAGTAATGGGTGGGAGAGGGGTGACACTCCCCCCTTCTCCGGCCCTCTCTAAGAGTTTCCAAAGGATGGAAACTCTTTCTCTCTTTCCTTTGTTTCCTAATTTTTTGAAACTTTTAAAGAAAGTTTACTTTTCTTTTCTTAAAGCTTTCAACTCTTCTAAAACTCTCTTAACCCCTCTTAGGTAAGAATAGGGACTCTTTTAGAGAGTCCCACTCAGCCCAAAATTACAAATTCGGAATTAATGTTATTTAATTAATTAATTAATTATTAAATATTAACTAATTAAAATTATCTAAAAATTTTCAAAAATTACCAAATTAATCCAAGAGGCTCCCTAACCTTATTTAACCCCAAAATAAAGCTTTATATTCAATTTAAAGCTAGAAAAATGTTGGGCTTAGATTTGGATCCATATCCAAACCCATACCCAAAACAAAAATTGAAGTAAGACCTGATCAAGTCCAGATTTTCGTAGGACCTACATAGGACCCAAATCCATAAAAATTTGGATCCTAGACCTTGGATCCAACTTCGGATCCATTTCGACAAACTGCTATTCAAAAAAACGCGATTTTCGGGCCAACCGTAGCCCGAATTTAGAAAAGTAAAATATCGTTGCGCTCAGAATTTTGAGACGCATCAAACGACATATAACACAAATATCAAATTCCGAATTTCGCCCAAAAAATAACCTAAATTTTGCTTGAATTTAAAGGTCGAAAATAAAACTCTTGCTCACGCTTCGTTTGGCTCGCCTCGACCTTGTCGATGAGACCTGGGTCAAGCCCAGACTCAAAGACTTCAGTCTAAAAATGAAGCCTCAAACGATTTTTCTCCGAGACTTAGTCAAATTTTCGTCAAGATTATAAAATGACTAAGTACTAAAATACGCGATATTACAGTTTCTCAGAAAGAAACCCCAGCACTATTTAGAAATCTCAAAGTCCTGTGCTTTAGGCCGGAGATATCCGAATCATTCGGATATCAAAACAAAAGACCGTACGCACCTCTTAGGGATATGTAGGGTTGAGAAAAAAGACTTGGCTGCAAATAAGCAACCGCCAGATATTCGTTTCCGCTTTTCGAAACAACGAATATTACAAACATTGAAATCTCACATGAAATTCCCTTTTTCTTTAAAGGCTTGACGAGTATGTGCAAATCTACGTATTTAAAAGCAAGCATAATGCAAGATAGGTAGGAGTACGCAAAATTGCGTACCTTACAAAGTTGTATATGCATATATAATACATATATATCAAAACATAAGCCTCTGCACATTAGAGCGTGACGGCAATATAAAAGACAAAGCAAGACTCGATGTGCGAAACCACACATCGAGCTAAATAAACTGTGTAAGTGATGCACGATGTATGAAATCGAACATCGGCTAAATAAATTGCATAAGCAATGCACGATGTACGAAACCGTTCATCGGCTAAGTAAATTGCGTAAGCAATAGCCTGTGCACGTAACAGTGCAATGGTAAAATAAACGACATAAAGCCAGACTCGATGTGCGAAACCACACATCGAGCTAAATAAACTGCATAAGTGATACACAAAACCGTACATCAACTAAATAAATTGCGTAAGCAGTAGCCTGTGCATATAACAGCATAGCGATAAAGTAAATAACATAAATTTAAATGGACAAGAACACGCAAAACTATGTCCTTGAGTTAAAAGCATATGTATATATATATGTTAGAAGTGTTCTGGCATTTGTCCTTGTATGCAATTTTCCCCTACCTTGGAGAGTGTCGGATTCGCGAACAATTCTGAGTGTAGGTTATCAATGGCTCGTGCCTTGGTGTGTGTGTCACGTCTGTTGCATCGATGGGATGCGCTAAAGGGTATATTATCGTGTTGCGAAGTAAACGATAAAACCATTTAAATTTCATTAAAATAAGAAATACTTATGTTGTAGGGGTCAAATCCGAACCTGGTTCGAGCCGACCGGGCTCAGTACCAGAGTGAACTGAGCTGGGGCCCGGTGTTAGACAGACTCAGCTTTGTTGCATCCGGCCAGCAGAAGGCAGGGACCGAGTTAGGCTCGGTAATGATCAAACTTAAGTCGGTCAGGCCTACCCAGCATGGTTGGGCAGGCCACAGTCGGGCCAGGATCAGTTGGACCGGCGTAAACGACAGGGAAACAAGAGAGGAGTCAAGAGGTGAGCACAAGGGGGCTTGGGTCGTGCCTCGGCAAGAGGGGGAAGAAAACAGAGAGGGAGGAGGTCGTGCATGGGAGGAGTCAGGCGAGAGGGGTCGGGTGTTTGCGATAAATAGTGGAGCAGGTTATATGTTCCCCCCTGGAACACGCAGGTGCGTATTCTCGGGTCTGAATGAGCACCACGTATGTAAGCACGTGGGGCTCGTTTCCCCGTGTGTGTCTGCATCACTTAGCATTGAAGTCTGGTGTGTTTGCAAAGACTAAAGTATCCTTTCCCGCCATTAGCACCATGAAACGATGTTTCGAGTAATGTACCAAAATCTCCTCCAGCCAAAAAATGGAGGATAACCTTTTGTTTTCGCCCTAAGCAACACCTCTGCTTGAAGAGTCTCTACCTCAAAATATATCGCCCTCTCCGTTCCGGATCACTTTTACACCTCCGGAGGAGCATCCTTTGTCGTCGTCTGCTGTCGTGGGAGCAAGCTTTGTCATCGTCTGTTGTCGGAGCACCTTTTACTGTCATCTGCTGTTGGACCACCCTTTACCGTCGTCTGTTGTCAAACCACCCTTTGTCGTGCAACTAAGGATCTATCAGATATTAAATCAACAAGAGCAGATTCAAAAGTATACTCTGCAGCTGGTAGCTCCATATTCTTCTGCAGAAGTTCTGACAACAACTTTGTATCAGGGGTCAGATCCTACATATCCTTTGCAAGCAAACGAGCTCATTCGTAATGGCAACCCACTGCACCATTCAAATCGATATAGTTTCTCAGATGTTTGTTATGTTCAATATTGTTTCAATTGGTGGTTGTACATACTCATCGAAGATAAATAATTGAAGATCTTTACAAAGAATGGGCTGACCCTGCCAAAGGAAAGGTGATTCAGTTATTTGTAATAATCTTCAAGTTATTATTTACCATGCCAATAAAAGTAATGATTTATAGTATTATCATGTTTTGATGTGATTCATACGACAAATATCGTAATAATTGACACTAGCAAACACATAATATCTATTTACAACGATTCATACTTCAAATAATGTGCAGCGAGTTTAATAGAAATTGCTAACTGAGCAACGATTTGAACACACACATCGATGTACATATCGCATAATATACTACAAATTGATACGACAATTCAACATAATCACTTATTCATATTATAAATCGATACAATAAACGTAAGTATTGTTATGCTTCACAAACCCTGGACAACAGCAATCATGGTAACTTTATAAATCATAAATACAAATCGTGAAGCCTGATCTATCAGATATTGAATGACACATATTTTGGTAACAAAGCCAAATAGACACGATTTATGATTTATGAGTTATGATTTATACGTTTAAAGCAGCAACGATTTATACATTTAACGTAATAGCGATTTATGATATATAAAGTTATCAAGATTTGTACTCAAGTTTGCTAAATCGTACAACGAGGTTTACTGTTCAAGCCCAAACGTTATAATGATATGTACTTATGAAGGGTGCGATTTATACATTGATTTGTAAGTTTGAAGCAGTGATTTGTACGTTTAAATTAGAAACGATTTATATGTTTGATGCAATAACGATTTATAATTGTTGATGATAGCGATTCACGTGACAGCTATTTAATTACATATACGACGCTTTAAAGCGATTTCCATAGAAATCGCTAAATGAGCAACGATTTGAACACGCAAATGACCACCTCATGTCCCTACAATTGTTATTCCTCACGCACAGGTTTCAATTGCATACTACAAGTATCTAACCCTAAACCCTAAACCCTAAACCTAAACCTAAACCCTAAACCATAAACCTAAACCATAAACCATAAACCTAAACCCTAAACCTCAACCCTAAACCCTAAATATCTTACTAAACCCTAACGGCAAACCCTAAACCCTTAATATATTACTAAACCATAAACCATAAACCATAAACCCTTTTCCCGAAACCCTAGACCCTTTACCATAAACCCTAAATCATAAACCCTAAACCTTAAATCATAAACCCTAAACCCTAACCCTAAACCATAACCTTAAACCATATCCCCTAAATCCTAAACCCGGACCCTAAACCATAACCCCTAACCCTAAACCGTAAATATCTTACTAAACCCTAACGTCAAACACTAAACCCTTAATATATTACTAAACCTTAAACCCTAAACCCTAAACCCTAAACCCTAAACCCTAAACCCTTTTCCTGAAACCCGAAACCCGAAACCCTAAACCCTTTACCCTAAATCCTAAACCCTAAACCCTAAACCTTAAATCATAAACCCTAAACCTTAAATCATAAACCCTAACCCTAAACCCTGACCCTAAACCATAACCCCTAAACCATAAAGCCTAAATATCTTACTAAACCCTAACGGCAAACACTAAACCCTTAATATATTACTAAACCCTAAGCCTCAAACCTTAAACCCTAAACCCTTTACCTGAAACCCTAAACCCTTTACCCTAAACACTAAACCCTAAATCATAAACCCTAAACCTTAAATCATAAACCCTAAACCCTAACCTTAAACCATAACCCCTAAACCCTGAACCCTAAACCCTTAATAAATTACTAAACCCTTAACCTTAAACCCTAAACCCTTAATAAATTACTAAACCCTTAACCTTAAACCCTAAACCCTAAAACCTAGACCATAACTCCGAACCCCGAAACCCTAAACCCTAAATCCTAAACATCGTGTCGATTTATTCTTTACTAAGTCTAAACATTGTGTCGATTTGTTTAAAGTTATTTCCTTTCCGCCTTTTATGAGTCAGTCATTAGGTAAATCGTGATACGACATATCGTTCACGTAGAAAAAGCTCGTAAAAGCAAATCACGATAGGATTTTGTTCACATAGACAAAGCTGGTAAACAAAAATCGCTATAGGACAAATCGTTAACGATTTAGGTCTGTTGTTGTACAGATCTTGATAGAACACTTTTTCTATAAAACAGTGATAATGATTTGCAACTTTAACTTAATGTCTGTTGATGTACAGATCGTGATAGAACACTTCTTCTATATAACAGTGATAGCGATTTACAACTTTTTAATAGTTATCAAGTTGTAAATCGATTTGTACTTTACTAAGTCTAAACGTCGTATCGATTTGTGTACACATGCGTAGAACCCTATTCTATGTAAAACCCTAATATAGATCTGTGTAAAACCCGACCCGACCCGTTGTCCATGTCTAAAACCCTAATCTATTTAACCTCTCTTCCTCTTTTCTGCAGCAGCGCAGCTTCTTCTTCTTCTTCTTTTTTCTCCCCCGCCTTCTTCTTCTTCTTCTTCTCCCTTGTATTTTTCTTTCTTGTTTGTTCTTCTGTGTTCTTTCTACCTGTGCTTGATAGATGGGTTTTGATGTTGATAACGTAGTTGTTTCACGTCGTGAGGAAAGATCTGTTTAATCTTTGATGATGATTATGATTGTTATCTTTTGTGTATACATCGATATATTCATGACACATACGACTATGGCGTATTTGTCGTGAAGTATATCGAAGCTTACAAGAATATAACAACCATAATCATCTTCAATCGTTGCCGCCATACCGGAGCAAGCACAAATATTTTGCATGATAGATAGGGGGTGATGTTGATGTTCCTTCTAGCGGTGAGTGCCTGAGCATTGGTTTGTGAAGCATATTCTCAAGAGTGCGCTCATTTCCTGCTGCAAAGCAATTCTATGTACCGATCGCATATATATCTCTCTAGAGCTCTTGCTAGCTGGAATATGAACTTTGTGCCAGGAGTGATAACATTGGAGGATCTCTGAAAATAAAGAATGTGCAACACTCTGAAAGTAAAGAATGTTCAGTTGAGGATATTTGCATGAGAAGCAAAGAATGTGCAGCACTCATATATTTTGTAAATGAATGTGGTTGTAATGTATCGTTGAAGTTAACTCGATTTATAGTTTATTATGCCTAAACATCGTGTCGATTTGTTTATTGTATTTTTCTTTTTGCCTTTTATTAATCAGTCATTGTATAAATCACAGTAGGACATGTTCACTTGTACAAAGCTCATAAAATTAATTCGCGAAAGGACAATCGGTATCAAGCAAATCGCTTAGACAAAGCTCGTAAAGGCAAATCGCAATAGGATATTCAATGTATAAATTGCAATAGACAAAGCATAATATATTAATCATCGATACGGCAATTCAGCATAATATCAATTTCTATCGTGATTCTGTATATTGATTTAAGATATTGTTTTGATTATTAATATCGATTTAAGATATTGTTTTGATTCTAAATACCGATTTTTAAGATATCAATACGAATTTTCAAATCAATTTATGATATTGTTTTCAATCTTAATATTGATTTCTATGTTGATTCTTAATAAGGATTTAAGATATTGTTTTATTTTTAATATCGATTTAAGATACTGTATTGATTATAAATATTGATTGTTAAGATATCAATAGGAATTTACATATCGATTAAGATGTTTTGATTCCTAATATCGATTTAAGATATTGTTCTGATTCTAAATATCGATTTTAAAGATATCAACATGAATTTTCAAATCGCTTTAAGATATTATTCTGAATCTTAATATTGATTTCTATGTTGATTCTTAATATCGATTTAAGATATTGTTTTGATTCCTAATATCGTTTTAAGACATTTTTTTTATTCTATATATCGATTTTTAATATATCAATAGGAATTTCCATATCGATTTAAGATGTTTTGATTCTTAGTATCGATTTAAGATATTGACTTGATTCTAAATATCGATTTTTATCCTGATTCTGTATATTGATTTATAAGCTATCAACAGTAATTTCCATATCGATTTGTATGATATTTGATCATCTGATTGCATTATACTATGATAATATTTTCTCAACAAAGGCAGATCTTTGTGGCCGACAATGACGTCATTTTAAAATCTTTTATTATAAGGCACGAACTGCCAAAAACATGAACTGACCAAAAATCTTTGGCGGGTCCCATAAGCATTAAACTCCTCGGCTATAAAAGGAGTTCTTCGCAATATTTCCCCCTAACCGTTCCACAAAAATTTTAACGCTTCATCTTCTTTCGCCGGAGCACCTTTTGTCGTCTCGATAAGTTTTTGTGTTGTGCAGGTTTCCAATGGCTTACATTTCTAAGAGAAGAAACGTTTCGTCGTCAGCAGGAAAAACTCTTGACGTAATCGCCCAGGAGTATGCTTTGTATGAGCAAGTAGAAGCGTACTACAGAATAATGAAGATTGAGAATGATAAAGAAAGAGAGCAATTGCCGGTAAAGTATAGATCGGAGCCTAATTCGTCAGATATTGAAGATGATAATCCAACGATGAAAAAGAAGAAGAAGGATAACGAAGACAAGCAAAATGAAAGGAAGGAGGAGGATAATGAAAAAAAGCAAAGGAAACCAAGGCAAAGGAAGGAGGAGGTGGAGGATAGGGAAAAGCAAAGGAATAATAAGGAGGAGGAAGAGAAGTGAAGGCAAAAGGAGAAGGAGGAGGAGAGAGAAAAGCAAAGGAACAATAAGGAGAAGGAGGAGAAGCGAAGGCAAAAGAAGGAGGAGGAGGAGAGGAAAAAGCAAAGGAAGGAGAAAAAGGACGAGGAAGAGAAGGAAAGACAAAGGAAGAAGCAGGAGGAGGAGAGGGAAAGGCAATTAAAGAATAAGGAGGAGGAAGAGAAGGAAAGGCAACTGATGAAGTAGCAGTATTTTGAAAAGCAAAGGAAGATAAGGCAAATGAAGAAAGAGGTGGAAGAGTGAGAAATGCAAAAAAAGAATGAGGAGAGGGAAAGCAAAGGAATAATAAGGAAAATGAGGAAGAGAAGCGAAGGCAAAAGGAGGAGGAGAGGGAGAAGCAAAGGAAGAATAAGGAGGAGGAAGAAAAGCGAAGGCAAAATGAGGAGGAGGAGGAGAGGGAGAAGCAAAGGAAGAATAAAGAGGAGGAAGAGAAGCGTGTTGAGAATCTCGGTTTTGATGTCACATAATATGATACACTGTCTCAATTGATTTTATATGATATGATAATATGTTCTCTTGAAATAATGTTATATTATGACTGAATATGTTTTGCCATAAATCTAACGAGTATTTGATGCAAAGATATCTCACCCAATAAGGATGGAGACTTCCTGTTCAAGTACAACTATGGTGCAATCATACTCCTTGAAGAAAAAGCTTGATGAGTCATGCTTTCCTAAAGATCAAATGAAGAGATCGGCTACCTCAAGATGAAGATTTTTTTCTTCTTTAGAGTCATTTGTAACAGAACCTTCAGGAACTTGCATATTGCATATTACATACTCATTCATAAACACTATATCATAAAAGTATACGATAGTTTTAAAAAGCTCCTTTTTGAAAACCAATAAGTGTACCTTCTTACAACCTTTTATGAAAAAGATATTTTGTCATATAATAATTGTACCTTCTTACAACCTTTTATGAAAAAGATATTTTGTCATATAATAATTGTACCTTCTTACAACCTTTTATGAAAAAAAACATTTTGTCATTGTACCTTACACTATATACAAGACAACATGAAAAAAGGAATGTAGGAAAAAGACAAACAAACATAACATCGACTACATGGAGAAAACAAATAAAATATGTTTTTGAAAAGACTCTAGTTTCCCTCTTTAAAGAAATGTTTCTTAATACAAGAAGAAGACAAAAACATAAATCGGCTACACATGAGAAAAACAAATAAAATATGTTTTTAAGGACTCTAGTTACCTTTTAGTATAACCATAGAATATCGACTTACTTGAAGTCATCATTCTCTCTAGTTACCTTTTTTTCATAACCATAGAATGTCGACTTACTTAAAGTCATCATTCTCTCTACAAAGCATTAAATGCCTTTTGTAACAAATCCTTGTTAAATATCCTTCTCAAAGAATGTCGACCTTCTTTTGGTCCTTATTCTCTCTGGAGACTTTGAAAAACACAACATAAAGAAAACACTTGACATGACTATGTACAAATAAATATCTCAAAACACTCATAGTACTTACACTCATTTAAAGCAAAGAAGTACTAATGTACCTCAAATCATTAATTAGAATAAAGACAAAACTACAACCCAGCGTTCAATGTACTATTGTAAGAAATGGACTTTTTACATAAAATATGTATTACCTAAAACAATACAACGACTAGTGTACCCTCAATTTTACTCTTATGGAAAAAGGCATTCTCGATCTTCTCTAAAAGATATTTTTGAAATGACATAACATTTCACATTTCAAAAAGTTACAATTCCAAAATGTAACGACTACTTTTTAAAGGCTATATAAACACACTCAAACAAACTATTCACATAATGGGATGGAATAGACGTGTGAGCTTACAAAGAGAAAAATTTCTATTCGTGATTTGAAAAGAGAGCCTTGAAAAAGAAAGAGAAAAAGAAAAAGGAAGAAAAGAGAAAAAGTCAAGTCCAGCTCTTTGACAAAGAGTATCCTCTGAGTGACAAACAGAACATTCTTAGAATCCTTCATTCGTGCATTCATATCATTCTGAAGGTTCTATAAGAAGTATTGTAACTCTGTTATTCACTGTATTCCTTCTTTGTTTAAAGAAGTAGACCTCTGTGAAAGAGGGTGTTGCCCTTCTCTGTTGAGAGAAGAAGACCTCTTGGGAAGAGGGTGTGCCCCTTCTCTGTTGAGAGAAGAAGACCTCTTGGGAAGAGGGTGTTGTACTATTTATCCGGTAACTCGGATGTTATAGTGGAATCTCAAGTGGTTTGCTTGGGGACTGGATGTAGGTCTGGATATTGACCGAACCAGTATAACTTCTGTGTTTTATGTGTTGTGCCTTATTGCTTAATTATTTTATTTTATCGATCATTATCATATTTCACTATTCACCCCCCCTCTAGTGGAATTTCAAAGCGAAGGCAAAAGAAGGAAGAGGAGAGAGAAAAGCAAAGGAATAATAAGGAGGAGGAAGAGAAGCGAAGGCAATTGAAGAAGAAAAAGGAGGAGGAAGAGAAGCAAAGACAGTTGAAAAATGAGGAGGAAGAGAAGCAAAGACAATTGAAAAAGAAGGAAGAGGAAAGGCAAATGAAGCAGATTCAGGATGAGGAAGAGAAGGAAAGGCAAAGAAAGGAGAAGGAGGACGAGGAAGAGAAGGAAAGACAAAGGAAGGAGAAGGAGGACGAGGAAGAAAAGAAAAGAGAAAGGAAGAAGCAGGACGAGGAAGAGAAAGAAAAAGAAAGGAAGAAGCAGGAGGAAGAGAAGAAAAGAGAAAGGAAAAAGCAGATGATGGACGGAAGGAAGAAAGACGTACAAAAGCAGAGGAAGGAAGGGGATGAAGATGAGAAAAGTGTGACCAAGGTACGTTAATCGCTATTGTATGTCGCGATGCACTGTTGTAGGTATTATTATATATAGTAATTACTATGAATAGCGATTACTATGTATAGTGATTACTATGTACAGCGATTATTATGTATAGCGATTACTCTTTAAATCGACTACTGCGATAGCGATTAGTGCAATAACGATTACTCTGTATAGCGATTACTATGTACAGCGATTATTACGTATAGCGATTACTCTTTAAAGTGACTATTGTGCTAGCGATTAATGTGATAGCGATTACTGCGATAACGATTACTATGTATAGTGATTACTGCGATAGAGATTACTATGTATAGCGATTACTGCGATAGCGATTATTATGTATAGCGATTAACTGTGATTTGATATTTTATATTACAGGCAGGTCAGAAGAGAAGCAGAGCAGCGGTGAAAAGCTGAAAGGGCGGTGTCAGTGGCCTGTAGTTTTGTCGTGGTTTAGAAAGCTGAGTGAATATCAGAAAAAACGATTACGAAAGATGCACTTTGGCGACCTTTTGGACCAACATTATTTTGAAAATTGCTGGAACACCATGACCCACCTGGTCAATAAGTTGAACCATAAGACGAACACGTTCCAGTTTGAGGGTTTTGAGATCACCATGACCCTAGAAGATGTGGCATGGATTACGGGTCTTAAGTGTCATGGCAGTGTTGTCCTAACACGGGATTGCACGGCCCTTCTAGGAATGTCGATGGAGGAATGGCGTGAGTGTATTTCTGGTGGAGGCAATTCTTTATCGATGAAAGTTCATTTTTTCCGTAATAAATGGGAAGGTCGGTCCGCTGTATGTGCATCTGAAGCAGTTGAGCAAGAGTTGCGCGGCTTCCTTCTTTATTTTTTTGGACTTACTTTATTTTTCGATTGTTCTGGATCGAGAATAAGTTATTTGTGGCTGCAGTTCTAGAAGACTTAGATGAAGTCGACAACTGAGCATGGGGTGTTGCTATGCTCGCACACTTATACAGTCAACTTTACCGTGCAAGTAGGGGTACGAAAACCGTCCAGGGGTTTTGGCCATTTATTCAGGTATTTGTTTATTACATATTTAGTGCTTATGAACTAAGCTCGTTGAAGGTTGTAGTCTTACTAATATATTGTTTTTGTAAGCCTGGACTTCAGAGCATATTGTCGCCTTGCGTCATCAATGTGGCCCTGCGGTTTGTGGTTTTTCCATGATCGGCGCGTGGGCTTCAATAAATGTCAAGTGCGAAAATGCTCAATTCATTTTAGATGGGCTGTAATTAAATGAGGTAAATGGTTTAAAATCGTTGTAATGTTTAGCATTCTTAAGTAATCATCGCTTTATGATTTTATTTTCCTTAGTACAAATCGTTATCTCTTATGCATCTAACTTTTATTAGCGTAAATCATTATATGATTTAGCATTCTTAAGTAATCACCGCTTTAGGATTTTGTCTTCCTTATTAAAAATCGTCATCGCATTTGCATAACTTTCATTAGCGTAAATCGTTGTAATGTTTAGCATTCTTAAGTAATCATCGCTTTAGGATTTTGTCTTCCTTAGTACAAATCGTCATCGCCTTTGCATCTAATTTTCATTACCGTAAATCGTTGTAATGTTTAACATTCTCAAGTAATCATCGCATTCAGCATTTTGTTTTCCTTATTAGAAATCGTTATCGCATTTGCATCTAACTTTCATTACTGTAAATCATTGTAATGCTTAACATCCTCAAATAATCATCGCATTCGGTATTTTGTTTTCCTTAGTACAAATCGTTATCGCATTTGCATCTAACTTTCATTACCGTAAATCATTGTAATGTTTAGCATTCTCAAGTAATCATCGCATTCGGCATTTCATTTTCTTTAGTACAAATCGTTATCGCATTTGCATCTAACTTTCATTACTGTAAATCGTTGTAATGTTTAGCATTCTTAACTAATAATCGCATTCAGCATTTTGTCTTATTTAGTACAAATCGTTATCGCATTCAGCATTTTGCATGAATAATTATGTCTATATCTAAACCACAATCTCGATTGTACAGCTTGTGTGGAGACCTTATGGGGATATGGAGGACGACGAGGTTGTTGTCGAGGTTGCGAGACTGGCTGTATGCGATATTTGGCTCTTTAGCAAATGTGAAGCCGAGATGCAGCATAGTAGTCGAGTACTCCTACAAGCTGGCTTGGGACAGTCAATACCAAAATTGCCTCTGGCATTGAAAAGGAAGATGAATAGTGGTGGGGCCACAAACGTGAATTGGCACGAACGCTTCAGGGAACAATTGGATAACTGGAACAAAGGAGGTGTTCGTGCCATACCATATGATTATAAAGAACGACAATATAACTCCAACTATTTCAAACAATATTAGCAACCCATGCATGGAAATCGACAGATTAAGAAGAAGCAACCTAAAAGTGAGGTCACTCTTGTCCCCAAGCATGTCGTCCTCCAGCATAGACGTAACGTCCATCGTGTCTATTTGGCAGATACTACGATTTCATTTGTTGCAGTACACGATAAGGAGCAAACACAACTCTCGAAGGAGAAGGTATCGTCCGACCAAAGGTTTGCGATGCTGGAGAGTGAGAATAAGGAGTTACGGAAGGACGTGCAGAATTTGAGTAAACAAATTGGGTCGCTGGTTGAGATGATTACCAGTGGGTTATATAAGATCAAGTGAACGAAGAGGCCACCGAATAAAGAGACTCCACCAAGTGCAAGCAAGAGAAGAGTTATAGGTCTATCTGACTCGTTAAGCGTAAGTGAATAAACATATGTGATTTGTGTATCCCGATAATTCTATGTTGTAATTCTGACATTCTTTGTTGTAATTATATAATTATTTCCTTAATAAGTGTAACACAGAAGTGACACTAACTCTTTCATGATTTGTACTTGCGTATAGCGATTACTAGCTTAGGGTTTATTATGTATTGCGATTCTTGTGATAGCGATTACTCTGTATAGCGCTTAATATGTATAGTGTTTAGGAAGTTACAATGATTTATAATTACGTTTGCTAAATCGTATAGCGATTACTAGCTTAAAGTTTATTACTTTTAGCGTTTCTTGTGATAGCGATTATTTAATATGTCGATTACTTAGTATAGCGATTATTAAGATATCATTATTTGTACTTACGTTTGCTAAATCGTATAGCGATTAGTGGTTTAGGGTTTATTATTTATAGTGTTTCTTGTAATAACTATTACTTAGTTTAACGATTAATAGGTATAGCAATTATGCAGTTACCATGATTTGTACTTCATGTGATAGTAATTATAGTGATTACTAGTTTTGAGTTGATTATGTATAGTGATTCCTTTAGTTGCAAGAAATGTCGCATAACATTAGTATAGGGTTTAGGATCTAACACGCTACTGATGTTATGGTACGTGTCATTCATTTATACGTACTAACATCGTGTCGATGATACTAGCAAATGAAATGACGTCTTTTAATTAATGTGCAATGTAATTTATTTATTTGTTAATATCCTTTTTTCATGATTTTTGAAAATTGGCGGGTTGTGAAACGACGTGAACAATAAATGAATGAATCGCCGTGTTCCGCAAGGCACACAAGACGTTTCCTTTAATAGCATGGAACAGGCAACGTTTCATTTAAAGAAGAAAAGGAGTCTTTCCTATAACCTGCTTTGTGAGCAACGAACAGAAAAACTGACGTTTTCTCTAACCTCCTTCTAAATGCAAGTTGTAACAATGTCGAAGAAGGACGCTACAATTCAGTCGAACGTCCGCAAAAAAGAGTACCTTCGATTTTTATAACCTGCTTCAGCCTTTTTACGTCATTTACAGCTCGTTTACTGAATATAATGCTATATTTATTTTACTGAATATTCAGCTAATTTCAGTGCAGTATCTATAAAACAAGGTGCCAGAAAACTCAACAAAGTGCTCGAAGAGAACATCGACCGGATGCGAGATGAATTTGCAGAAGGACACACTATCAGTAATTTTGTACGTATGAAACCACTCTCAGTTATACATTAACGTATGCCATGGGTATGTATATTAACAAATGCACATTTGTTCTAAACAGACTATACATGATTTCATCATGTATATTCAAAGCAAGGGAAGAACCATGTCGGTCTGCGTCGTCACCCCTTATTTTAAGGTATATCGGTTATCTGATATGTTTATTTTGTCATTTTATTTACTAATGTACCTTTATATTTTAAACTTACTATTATTATTGTTCCGTTCAACAAAGTATTGTCCACCGAATTGTTAAAATGTATACTCAAAAACATTATTGTAAGTATAAATATATATACTTATATACCTAGAGATACGTATACATATGTTATATGTATACGTATCTCTATATATAAGTATATATATTTATACATTTTCCCCTTTTTACCCGAAAAGGGTATTTTAGTCCTTTTACACTTTTGCGCATATTCCATTTGGAATATGTTGTAACTTTTTCTTTATTTTTTAATTTCTTTTATTTTTATTTTTCCTTTTTGTATTTTCAAAAAGGTGCCTTGGGGGTCTCCCCAATAGAGTCGTTGGGGAGCCCCCAACGGTCACAATTGTGACCGTTGGGAGCTCCCCCAACGACTCCTTTGGGGAGCCCCCAAGCACCTCCCATTTCTTGTATAAATAGGGGTGTTCCCCCTTGTAAATTGCTAAGCTTGAGAGTCTCAAGCATTCCGTTCCTTCTATAAAATACATGCCATTGTGCATGTTTATTTTTACGCTTTTTTGCGTATTTGTTCAAGTGTTGTGAGAGTGCCTTCGTGCACATCTTTTCCATATTTTTTGTGCTCGTATGAGTATTGTCTTTTTCATAGACAATTTTACATGGTATCAGAGCAAGGTTGATTATTGAAGATCGTGGGATTCTTCTTTTTTGAGTGCCTCGAAAAACGTGCCTTCCGATCCTTGAAGATTGAAGTGGTGGATCTTTCTTCTCAAATATTTTAGAAGAATCTTGTGCAAAATTGGTGTTAGAAATATTGTGTTGGTACGCTTTTTTCTCTATCTCTCTTCTCTCTAATGGGCGAAAAAGAGTCCCATTTTGCTCTTGGTTTCAAATTAAATGGGTCCAACTATCATGTTTGGGCCGGAAATATGGAGGCTCATATAAAAGGGAAAGGCCTATGAGGATATGTTCTTGGCACTATTCCGAAACCGGAACCCAAGATTACCATAGTTAAAGAAGGCGAAATCAAAATTCTTGAGGGAGAAGAAAGAACCAAAGCTCTTGAAGAATACTCCAAGAAACACGATGAATGGGAAATGAAGAATTTCAAGATTCTCTCTTGGTTTTTCTCATCCGTAGAAACCAAGATTAATGCCAACATTATTAAATTCAAAAAGGCTTCGGAAGCTTGGCATTATCTTAAAAAAATGTACACCTCAAGGGATCTCTCTCATAAGTATTACCTTCAAAAGAAGGCTATCTCTCTCTCCCAAGGTGAAATGACGATTAGGGAATACTTTGCCGACCTTTCCTCTATTTGGGATGAGCTTGCAATGCTTGAACCTAAATGGAGTGGAGAGGCAATTGAGCTCCGTCATAAGCAACTTGAAGAAGATCGGTTCTTCAATTTCTTAAATGGGCTAAGGCCCGAATTTGAGCAAATAAGGTCATCTCTTCTCTCCTCTTTCACTCCCCCTTCTGTTGAAGATGTTCTCACCAAGTTAAGTTGTGAAGAGACTCGTATGAATTTATGTAAACAAGGACCAAATGTTCTTGCGGTCCCTTGTAATATTGAAGAACATAGTGAGGTCAATGCCGTATCAAGACCCGGAAACAATGTAAAAACCTATCGTCCCCCTCATTTTAAATTCCAAAATCAAGGTGAAAATGGTGGTCAAAGAGGAAGAAGGGACTATAGCAAAACTATTTGTCATTTTTGTAAAGAACCGGGACACATCAAACCCGTATGTCCTAAATGAAAGAGACTTCTAGCTATGGCTACTACTGGGGTACCACAGAAGGATGAGGCATCTTCAAGTGGGACCCTTTCTATAAATCAAATAGTGGAAGCCCTTCAACCTCTCCTCAAGGGATTTACCTCCGGTGCGGCCGTATCCACGTCTTCTCCTCCAGGTAAAATCTCTTGGCTTTTGGACTCTGGTGCATCTTTTCATATGTCCCCAAACTTTTTGTCACTTTCCGATTATTTGAAAAATCGTTCCCCATCTTATGTCTCCACTGCTGATGGAACCTCTCTTAAAATTAAAGGAATAGGTAATTTTGAAACTCAAGAGTTTTCTATTCCAAAAATCAGATTTATACCTAAACTTAACTTAAACCTCCTCTCTGTTTCTCAACTCACGGACCATGGCTGTGATATTAAATTCTCTTGTAACAAATGCTTAATACAGGATCGTCAGTCCGGGAAGTTGATTGGGGAAGGCTTTAGAAGAGGAGATCTATACTATATGGAATCTCTTCAAGTTCCAAAAGTTTTGTGTAATGTTGCCCGACATAAAGATATAAATGTATGGCACAAAAGACTTGGTCATCCTAATATCACCAAGTTATCATATTTACATTTTGCAAAAGACCTATGTAAAAGCTCTTTTTCTTGTAATGACTGCATTCTCGAAAAAATGCGCAGCTTACCTTTTGAGCAAAGAACTATGTTCTCTTCCAAAACTTTCGAAATTGTTCACTCAGATGTTTGGGGACCCGCACCTGTGGTTTCAAAAGGAGGTTTTTCTTATTATGTAATATTTGTGGATGACTTTTCCCGTTACTCGTGGATATATTTTCTTAAGTTTAAACATGAAGTGTTTTCATGTTTTAAAAATTTTCACTCAATGATTAAGAATCAATTCAATAGCAACATAAAGATTTTTAGAAGTGACTCTGGGGGAGAATATCTCTCCAATCACTTTAAGGTATATCTTGAGGATCACGGTATTATTCACCAAAGGTCTTGTCCTAAAACACCTCAACAGAATGGGTTGGCTGAAAGGAAACATAGGCACATTATTGAGACCACTAGGACTCTTCTTATATCTCAAAATATTCCTAAAACCTTTTGGGCCGAAGCAGCCCTTGCTTCTGTTTATTTAATAAATCGTCTACCATCTAGGTTATTAGGCAAAATATCTCCTTTTCAGATTCTACATAAGCTTGAACCTGATTATAATAGGTTAAGGGTCTTCGGATGTAAGTATTTCATACTTACAGAT